>NW_019174556.1:2188476-2395574 GCF_002260705.1 Seriola dumerili | reverse complement strand
TTTTTATGCCATACTATACTATGACATTTTTATGCCTTAATATACTATGATGTTTTTTGACGTTTTTATGCCATACTATACTATGACGTTTTTTGACGTTTTTATGCCATACTATACTGTGACGTTTTTTGACATTTTTATGCCATACTATACTATGACGTTTTTTGACATTTTTATGCCATACTATACTATGACATTTTTATGCCATACTATACTATGACATTTTTTCACATTTTTATGTCATATTATACTGTGACTTTTTTTGACGTTTTTATGCCATAGTATACTATGGCGTTTTTCGACATTCTTATGACATATTATACAATGACTTTTTTTCACATTTTTATGCCATAGTATACTATGGCGTTTTTCGACATTCTTATGACATATTATACAATGACTTTTTTTCACATTTTTATGCCATACTATACTATAACATTTTTATGCCATACTATACTATGACGTTTTTATGCCATAGTATACTATGGCGTTTTTTGACATTCTTATGACATATTATACAATGACTTTTTTTCACATTTTTATGCCATACTATACTATGACGTTTTTTGATGTTTTTATGCCATACTATACTATGACGTTTTTTGACGTTTTTATGCCATACTATACTGTGACGTTTTTTGACATTTTTATGCCATACTATACTATGACATTTTTATGCTATACTATACTGTGATGTTTTTTGACGTTTTTATGCCATACTATACTATGACATTTTTTGACATTTTTATGCCATACTATACTATGACATTTTTAAGCTATACTATACTGTGATGTTTTTTGACGTTTTTATGCCATACTATACTATGACGTTTTTTGACGTTTTTATGCCATACTATACTATGACGTTTTTTGACGTTTTTATGCCATACTATACTGTGACATTTTTAAGCCATACTATACTGTGACATTTTTTGACGTTTTTATGTATACTATGAAGTTTTTTGACCTTTTTATGCCATACTATACTATGACGTTTTTATGCCATACTATACTATGACATTTTTATGCCATACTATAATGTGACGTTTTTTGACGTTTTTTTGCCATACTATACTATGATGTTTTTTGACATTTTTATGCCATACTATACTATGACGTTTTTATGCCATACTATACTATGACATTTTTATGCCATACTATAATGTGACGTTTTTTGACGTTTTTTTGCCATACTATACTATGATGTTTTTTGACATTTTTATGCCATACTATACTATGACGTTTTTATGCCATACTATACTATGACATTTTTATGCCATACTATAATGTGACGTTTTTTGACGTTTTTTTGCCATACTATACTATGATGTTTTTTGACATTTTTATGCCATACTATACTATGACGTTTTTTGACGTTTTTATGCCATACTATACTATAACATTTTTATGCCATACTATACTGTGACTTTTTATGACATTTTTTCACATTTTTATGCCATACTATACTATGACGTTTTTTGACATTTTTATAACATACTATACTGTTATATTTATTTGCATTTTTATGCCTAGCTTTACAATGACATTTTTATGCCTTAATATACTATGACGTTTTTTGATGTTTTTATGCCATACTATATTGTGACATTTTTATGCCATACTATACTGTGACGTTTTATGACGTTTTCTGACGTTTTTATGCCATACTATGACGTTTTTTTACGTTTTTTTGCCATATTATACTATGACATTTTTTCACATTTTTATGCCATACTATACCATGACGTTTTTTGACATTTTTATAACATACTATACTCTGACGTTTTTTGATGTTTTTATGCCATACTATACTGTTATATTTATTTGCATTTTTATGCCTAGCTTTACAATGACATTTTTATGCCTTAATATACTATGACATTTTTTCATTCATTACTGCCATTTTTTACTATGTCACTTTAATGCCATACTATACTGTGACGTTTTTTGACGTTTTTATGCCAAACTATACTGTGACGTTTTTTGACATTTTTATAACATCCTATACTATGACGTTTTTATGCCATACTATACTGTTATATTTATTTGCATTTTTATGCCTTAATATACTATGACATTTTTTGACGATTTTACGCCATACTATACTATGCCGTTTTTTGACATTTTTATGACACATTATACAATGACTTTTTTTTGACATTTTTATGCCATACTATACTATTACATTCATTGTCATTTCTATGGCTTACTTTACTATGACATTTTGTGACATTTTTATGCCTTAATATACTATGACATTTTTTCACATTTTTATGCCTTAATATACTATGACATTTTTTCACATTTTTGTGTCATACTATACTATGACATATTTTGACGATTTTATGACATAGTATACTATGACATTTTTTGACATTTTTATGCCATACTGTACTATTACATTCATTGTCATATCTATGGATTGCTTTACTTTGACATTTTGGAACATTTTTATGCCTTAATATACCACTACATTTTTTCACATTTTTATGACACATTATACTGTGACTGTTCTTTGTAATAGCATAGCAAGGCATATGAATGTCATTCATTTGCATTTTTATGCCTTGCTTTACTATGACATTTTGTGACATTTTTATGCCATACTATACTATGACCTAATTTGAAAATTTTATGCCATAGTATACTATGACATTTGTTCAAATTTTTATGCCATACTATATTATGACGTTTGACATTTTTATGCCATACTATATTATTACATTCATTGGCATTTTTATGCCTTGCTTTACTATGACATTTTGTGACATTTTTATGCTGTACTAAACTATTACATTTTGTGACAGTTTTATGCCTTAATATACTATAAGGTTTTTTGACATTTTTATGACACATTATACTATGTCGTTTATTCACATTTTCATGCCTTAATATACTATGACATTTTTTGACATTTTTGTGCCATACTATACTTTGACATATTTTGACGATTTAATGCCATTGTATACTATGACGATTTTCCAAATATTTATGCTATACTATATTATGAGTTTTGTTGACATTTTTATGCCATACTACTATTACATCTATTGGCCTTTTTATGCCATACTTTACTATGACATGTTTTGACATTTTTATGACACACTATACTATGGCGTTTTTTTGACATTTTTATGCCATACTATACTATGACATTTTTTGACATTTTTATGCTATACTATACTATTACATTTTTTGGCACTTTTATGCCTTGCTTATGAGATATATATGATATATTTGTCCCAATATCAGGAATGATGTTACAATTTTTGTCATTTATATATATATACTGTATATATAAATCCTCTGGATATATGAATTATAACATATTGAATACTAATAAAATGCAACTTAATAAAACAACATGTTTCTTGGAATTCTATACATTTATATACAATTTACTTAATAATTTCTTATTAAATTTAACCATACATGTCTATCTTTTATATTTAAAATGAACATATACTGACAGGCTTTGGGATGGAGATATACATGTAACATATGTCTATAATATAATCCTGTAACATAACCAGACATACTAAAATACATGTTTGTATTAGCTAGACATATATGTCAATATATAATATTGTTGTAATTTCTAACAGGTTTCATATGTAATTTTTACATATATAGGCTATGCTGTATATACATATATGATTGTACTTCATTTGTACATATATTTCACGTATGGAAAGTCAACACATGTCCATATATTACGTTTGCGTATTTGCCTTTCTGAATGTAAATCAGATCTCATATGTTAATAAAACGTTGACAACATTAAAAAGTCAATCTATTAGTTTTTTGTTGTTTTTTTTTTTTTGGGGGGGGGGGGGGTTGTTGCGACCCTACCAATGTTTAGACCAAACCTAAGCCCTTGTCTAGACCTATACTTCCACCACAATGTTGCACACAGTACAAAATAATTTAATCCTGGCTTCATGCAAAACATCGGTGAATGCTTTACATGTTTTTTAACAGTTAACTGTTATCAAATTCTCCACCAGAGTGTACTACAGTACAAATGAACATAGATACATACAGCTATGAGAAAACACAATTTTCTGTTTCTACTTCTCAAGAAGATAGGAAGAAACTTGTACCAATTATGTCTTCTTGAACTACAGTTTCCCATTGTCTATGGTAGGCGCTGCTGTAAGCCAAGTCTAGACTCGCTCTTAAAAACAGGCAACACACCACTGTCTCCCGAGAGAGCACTTCTTTGTTAATCCCTATTAACCTCTCCAGTGAGCAGGGTGCAGGTTCACAGTCTTGGCCACTTAAGTTTGAGCATGACCTTACTTTGTGCTTACAACTGTCTAATGTGTCTGCCACGGCTTGGCTGCACTCCAGTTTAGGTTTAGTTTTTCCACTCACCCACTCACCCCTGAGCATGTGCAAATAGAGGGAGGGAGGGCATGACCAGGTACTTAAGGAACTTTGGCTACCTCCAGGAGGTGATATAAGTCAAGAATGAGAAACAGGAATGAGTATGGATCAAAATGTAATACTATTAATACTGCTAAATCCATGCTCAGTGTGTGGTAAGCACTCCAATTCTTAGTTCTTTGAATGGAAAAAGTTCAAAATACTCTCAACCTTTGGAGAATTTGCCTTTATTTAGTTATTTTTGCAGGACAAAGCCAGCGCGTGATTTCAGTTTGCTCTTTGTGGTCTGACCATGGATGAATTCACTGGGGAAAAGACATTTTCTTTCCAGAGGGCTACAATTTTTTTGTTTTCAAAGACAGCAAGATACACTTTAACTCTATAAAGGCAAAAATACAAACACAGGCTGCCAAACTAGTTCTACATGCGTACAGAATGAAGAAACTCAGTAATCTGATAGGAATATATAGAGTATGAACGAAATTATCTGATAACCATGTATTTTTATTTCATCTTATTATTCAGATTTAGAATCACATGGATAAAAGGAAAGCCTGAAAAACACAAAAATATACGGTGCATTCATAAAGTATTCAGACCCCTTCACTTTTTTCACATTTTGTTATATCACAACTAGAGATTAACCAATTGCTATTTTCTTGGCTGATTCTGATATCTGATTTTAAGTCTGGCCTGCCGATTCAGATTTTGGCCAATTCTGTTTTCCTTTCTAAGAATTCTAATTGACACCTACATAAAAAATTGTGTAACTTTTCTTTGATGAATAATTCAATTGTATGTGTATAATAAAACATTGACTTTTAACTATTAAATTACTAGGTGAAGGTCTCTCACTGTTTAGGAACTTGATTTAATGTGCAGCCGTGTATTGTGTGTGTCAGACTAGTTTACAGCTGAATGTGTTCTCAGTGAACTCTTCTCTACCCATATACACAATCTCTCTCTCTCTCTCTCTCTCTCTCTCTCTCTCTCTCTCTCAATTCTGAATGAGGGTAAACAAAGACCATGCTGCTGAATTGAAGATTCCCTAGAGAGTGTCCTCCATAAGTCTTAAATGGAAGAAGTGCGGTACCACCAGGACTCTTCCACAGAGCTGGCTGCCCAGCCAAACTGAGCAACTGGGGGAGAAGGACCCTGGTAAGAGAGGTGACCAAGAACCTGATGGTCACTCTGGCTGAGCTCCAGAGATCCTGTGTGAAGATGGGAGGAACTTCCAGAAGGAGAACCATCACTGCATCTCAATCTGGGCTTTGTGATAGAGTGACAAGATGGAAACATCTTCTCAGTGAAAGTTTGTAAAAAAAAAAAAAAAAAAAAAAAAAAAAAAAAGCACCTAATGGACTCTCAGACTGGGTGAAACAAGATCTCTGGCCTGATGAAACCAAGATTAAACCGTTTGGTCTCAGTTTTAAGTGTTATGTCTAGAGGAAACCAGGGACCACTCATCACCTGATCAATACCATCCCCATGGTGAAGCATGGTGCTGACAACATCATACTATGGGGGTCTTTTTCAGCGACAGGGACAGGGTGACTGGTGAGGACTGAGGAAAGCTGAACAAAGAAAAGTGCAGAGATAGCCTTAATGAAAACCTGATCCAGAGCGCTGGGGACCTCATACTGGGAAGGTTAACCTTCCAACAGGACAATAACTTTAAGTGCACAACCAAGACAAAATCCTCAAATCCAGGTGTGCAAAGCTTGTAGCATCACACACTGCACAACATGACAAAATGTAAAAAAAAAAGTGGGTGAAGGGGTCTGAATACTTTCATATTGCACTTACAGTGCATTCAGAAAGTGTTAAAGATACAGTAACCTACATTACCTGTAAATGTGAAGAGTCAAAACATGTATCAATCAAAAATTAAATAAAAAAAACAATTAAAAAATCTAAAATAATCTTTAAACATGACCCTAATATCAGTGTAATGTAATATAATGACACATCAGCAAAGAGCACCAGTGGAGACTATTACAGACACCAAACAAGTGAGCCATTTGATTTTCAATTTATCCACAGCTTTTATTTTCTCAACATTTGCTCCTTTATATCATAACTTTTTCATTAGACTTGTTCTGTGCTTTCAGCTCAGCTCTCCCCCATTAAATCACTTTCTGTTCTGTTTCAGTGACTAAAAGAAGAATAATGCTGCACTTTACAGGCAGACCACATAGTACTCAGCAAGGGTCCTGCTTAAAAAAAAAAAAAAAAAGCCTGAGAAATAATGCAGTCTCTCTCTCCCTCTTGCTCTCCCTTACTCCCACACACCACAGACCTACTTCACTTCCACTCTACTAGTTAAGGATGTGAGTTACTGACTTTTAGCTGATGAGACATTCAGCTTAAGACAGCTGGAAGCTGTTTAAATAGTTCAACACAATTGACTGATCCTGAGCTCTGCCTCAGTGCAGCAGTCACAGCTACACACAAACTTGTATGACCTTGGTCATATTTCTGCTCTAAAGGTGAAGTCAGATTTGGCCTGGCAAAAAGCAGGAGGGAGGACACTGCATGCGGAGAGCTGTAAGCATATACTGCAGGAGTGAGCAGAGTTAGCAGGCTAACAACAGTAGTCCACAAAGTTGTAAATTATACAGCCTTTTAGTAAAATACTTTATCTTGAACCTCTATCACTTGCTTCAAATTCTCTACAGTCAATCAGCTTCTTTTCCTCTGATGCTTATATCATCATCATCATCATCATCATCATTATCATGCAATTCAATAAAATAAAATGTAAACACGGCATTTCTTGAATGAGAGGTCAGTCCCACCTCTTCTTTCAAACTAGCTAGACATTTAATAGCCTTGTGATTCAGATTTAACTTTACGTGGCACAAAAGAGGGAGGGTCAATTCACTTCTGCATTTTTCTTCACTGTAATCAATGGTTTGGAAAATACAATGTGACCATGGCTTAATCCCTCTAGTGTATCAAGTACACATATACATCTGCATCAAATGCTACAAACTATTGCTTTTATTCCATTTAAAAAGCTTAAAACAAAACTTGATGGATGTCAAGAGGTGACTAAACTGCGAAGGACTTTTAAGTAACCAGTAACATTCACTCATGATGTTAACATGAAGATATCCAACATAGCAACTAGGGCTGCCTCTAATGATTATTTTTTATCACTGATAAATCTTCGCATCATTTTTTTCAATAATTTAGTCTGTAAAATATAAATAGAAACCTGGGGTAATGTCTTTAGATTGATTTTTATGCCTCCGTGCCAGTGACTGCAATGACAGAGGCATTATGTTTTTAGGTTGTCTGTCTATCCGTCCGTCCGTCCCATTGTTGCGAACCCAATGTCTCAGTAACGCCTTGAGAGAATCCCTTCAAATTTGGCACAAATTTCCATTTGGACTCAAGGATGAACTGATTAGATTTTGGTGGGTAAAGGTCAAAGTTGAAGGTGACAGTGACCTCATGTTCCTGTGAATGCAATATGTCAGGAACGCCCAGGGGGAATTTTATTACATCTGGCACTCACGAAGGAAGAGAAGGGGAGGGGAGATTGTGACCATATTTCCTGCAACTTGGCTGGTTGGCGGAGGCATACAACTGTGAGGTGGTAATTCTAGTTTTTGTCAGGCCCACACTCCAAAGAGATTGTGAATAGATTTCCAATGTATTTTTGTTGTTGCAGTAACACAGAATGAAAACAGCAAATGCACACAACTGTCATGCTCGGACTAAGTAATATTTGTGCATGTCTGCTTGAAAAATGCCTTCTGTGATTAGATAGGTTGTTACATAGGTGCTGAATAATTTTCTAGTGATTATTTCAGCTCCAACAGTAAGAGTGACTAAGGGGCAGATAAGCAATTGTATTAGAATTGGTATACCTCAGTTGTGCTAAATAAGATTTCTATGTGTGCCTATCTACAGTTTTGTGTTATCCAAGTATAATTAAGTATAATTTTGATTTATGCAAACACAGATTAAAGGGATTTATTGGATCATCAGTGTTTTCTCTGAGTAAAAGCAAGCAGTGTGCATTTTCCAGTTTCTTGCAGTCCAGAACTAGTTCTGGTAAATGTCATTTTGTTTGGTCTATGCATGAGTATGCTTCACATTTAAATTCACATTTGATTCAACAGGCCATATTTGTGCCACTCCCAATTCCCAAAAGACCGTGAAAGCACCCAAGAGAGTCTAGTAAATAGGACTCTAGGAACTGGTAGTGTTCATTTCCCAGGAAATGTTGATGAAAAAGAGCATGAGTAATGTCCTCAGGGAGAAGATGAGGAGATTAGAAGAAAATAAAGTTGCTCTGCTGTTGAGCAGTGGCCCGCGGCAAAGTCATACTCAGAAATCTGAAGTAACAAATATCAAGGTGTGACATATTGCTCAGAAGGTGTTAAAGAACACACCTTAATTATGAAAAGTCATGCTTAGGCTAATACATGACTCTACTGTTCCTCTTTTCATCTAATGTTCATTCGTTATAGCCATTTATTGTATGCTCTCAGTTGCAATGGCAGCAGACCACACAGAGTAACGCAGGTGTCCTGTTCACATCCTCCAGCTCTTCCTGGTACATTCCCAGACGAATTATATAATTCATACAGCATGTTGTAAGTGGTCTTCCCAGATGAACATGTTTGGTATACCTCCACATGGAGATGTCCTGATCTGATGCCCAAAAAACCCTTAACGCAAAGGAATATCAATTTAATTATGTTTACCGTGGATATCTTTCTTCATTTTGTTTGTTTGTGTGCTCGTGGGGCCGACTACGGTCAAATAAATTCCAGTGGGTTCAATGATGTAGATTGAATGAAATGAGAGATATAGAGAATAAAATAAGTTAAAGTCATTTTTCAAGCATGAATGTCAAACATTGTCTGGGTCCAGCATCTCAAATATGTGAAATTGCTCATTTTCTGTGTTTTATATCATTGTAAACTGAATATCCAACAAAACAAGACATCTTAAGATGTGACCTTGAGTTCTGTGAACTTGTAATTGGGTTTTTTTTTCAAGCTAATTTTTTGACGCCTAGTATACTAAATGTATTGAGAAATAATTGTTAGATTAATCAACTATAAAAAATAATAATTAGTTGAATTTTAAGCCTGTGTTCTATTGCAAAAAGCAGTTGTCCACAAAAGTGATAGAATGCACATCTAAACTAGAAGGGCACTCCGAGAGTGCAGACCTCCGCCAAGGCCAATGTCCGACAACATACACCAGACTTTAGAGAAAAAAAACAAATTCATAGTAAATGTTCTGGATCTGCTCCAAAATTGAATGGGTTTTTCCCTGGCCCATGCCGCATCATTCCACCAAGTTTGTTGCAAATCGGTACTTACTCTACTTTTTATGTAATACCGCTGACAAATAAATAGGCATGGGTGAAAACATTACCTCCTTGATGGAGGTAAGTAAAAATTTGTGGAGGTATGCTGACAGCTCATTATTTAAAAACAAAAATGGGCTTTTGTGGCTGAAAATTGCCAGCTAGCAGAAAGATCAGCTTTGTAGTGTGTTGTTTATCTAATTAAACAAACAAGTCACCCCTTAACCTATAGAGGTCATCATATGGATCCAGTTGCTAAAACAACTGTACCTTTTTAATTTCCGTTGATGCATCAAACCGTGGGATATATTCAAAATCCAGTTGCACAAAACTAATACACCAAGATAACAGATAAAGATAAAAGATAAAAACTGATGCAAAAATTTATCCTATAAAGTAGCACAAACAGACTGGATACCTATATATCTTTCAATCTCATGTTTGTTTGTTTTTTTATCTCATCCAGGCTGCACCACTGCAAAATGCAGAGATGTGTGGGGCTCGGTGAGGCACTGCAGATTGAACACTTTGCTTTTACACCAGGCCTGGGGAGGGGTTATGAGGAAACCCTCAAACCACCATCTGTGCATCCTCTGCTGCTCTCAAATATCCTGACGGTTTATGTGCTAAATCATTTTCATAATGGGATTTTAGAACCTAAATTCACTTCATATTTTTTTTTACATAAATCTATTGATAAAGTAAATACATTTCTAACAGATAGTACAAAACAGAAGCACGGTGTATAGAAAATAACAGGTTTGCCATCTTATAATGCAAACCACCACAATAAAATAGATATATGCAGTTTGCTTTTGGGTAATGCCAACTGTGCTTCTGCTAGAATAATAAGAGAAAGAGAAATAACACACCATAACATGCTCTGATGTACAGAAAACACTGTTTGACTGAAGTAACTGTGGACAACTTGTGTTGATAATTACCTGTAATTGCTAATATGACATGGGTAGAGTAAATGTCAAGCTTGTAGCTGACCCGTTGACTTTGACAAAAGCTTGTCTTCGCATTACCATACAACATAATGTGAGATTCTCACCACCTTCAAATGAACAAAGATGAAAAAGAATTCATTAATTAGAATGTGCATAAATTGCCACTCGCTGTATATTAAAATTAATGTATGTTAAAAATGCCATTACTAATTTAAACTGTTCAAATCACTTTTTGATTTGCAGTTATCCTTTAACTGTGATGTTTTGTGTTCAACAGGATACTAATAGAATATTGATGACTTTGACCTATTTAAGAAGAGGTTAAAACAAATAAAGAGCACTTTTGTGTTTGTTCTGCTTCCTTGCTGTGCCAGGACTCAGACTGGTAATGTCTCTTTAACATCTTTACACAACCAGAATTGCTTTTGCTTCCAAGAATAATCAGCAGTGCTAGTAGTAAAGAGGTCTTTGTCCCTTAATTTTTCCATGTAAATGGCCATTTAGAGAGCAATTGTACCTCTTTCATTTGTTCTGATCTGCACCGAGCAGCGACATGAAAAGGTAATTAAAAAGAAGTGCTCATGAGGTCAATTGAAGCACAAAGACCACTATATAAAGTAGGTTTCTATCAAGCTATGCATTGATTTCTGTAACATGTTTGATAATTTTCATGAAGTCCTCTGAGGGAGCATTAAAACCAAGCCTGGGACAGCAGTAATACATATTTCACTTTTAAGACAGCCTTACCCTTACTTAATGAGTGTGAATGTGTATAAAAATTGTGTTGATGCTGTATAAAATGCTTGTTTTCTGCCAAGAAATATCCCTTGAGGAGAGGGGCATTTAATAAATATTGTTACTATAAAACAACACTATTGGGGGTTAGGAGTGTATATTGAAAATGCAGTGAAACATGACTGTTCCTGTATTACCCTTGCCTGTTTTCTTATATTTGCTCCATTTTTCAATCCATTATTTGATTTCTCTGGTTGCTTTTAGTATTGATTTAAATTAATGTCTTTGCAGTATAGCCCTTATGGATGTGTTATGCTGCATACAGTAAATGTAGAGGAGAAGAGGATTTACAACCACAGGGAAAAGTTGTGCAAATTGCAGACAATTCAGAGGTTTAAAACCCATTCATTCCAAAAATGCAATACAGCAATAGTAAAATCATACAGTGTTGGTGCATTTCCATCTTTGTGAGGTCTCCTATGTAGTGTAAATATGTCTTTTGGCTTAATAAGGAGCCTCTACAGTACCTATAACGAGTACTATAATACCTCTAACTAACAGTATGTCATCTTACTCTGGTCCGTGCGAAGTCACACGCTCGTTTTTTCTTGAGAACTCTCATAAGTAATCTGTTATTCGCAGTCAAGCAAGGCCTCAAGTGAGTACTGAGATGTAACAGGTAAAAGGAAAGCATTGCCATGCTCAATGTCTCTCAAACAATGACACTGTACGAAGTGTCATTTATTTCATTCATGCTTTTTCCATGCAAGCAATTGTGCCTCAATGTTTTGATTTCTGTTTTAAATACAAGGCTCATTTGAAGCTATTAAGGGTTTTATATGAAGAAGGTGTTCTGGCCCATTATAATTAACATTTAGACTAATGTTAGGTGTTCTATTCTATTTCTGTTTTGAATTTCTTACTGCTTCAATGTAAAACATTAGTTAGGGTCTAAACACTCATGGCACATAACCATAAGCCAGTCTCACATGAACTTATATCTGTTTGTTTTGGTAATGTCAAAGATTTCAGTCGATCCCTTCTTTTCTGGGCTTTGATTTTCCAGACTACACTTAGGCAAACTTGTACAGGTTTCTTTTGGTGACATTCATGTGGCTGTCTATTGTAACATTTTATTTTCTGTGTTAAACCGGTCTCCCAACATCCGTTAGATCAACCAATACACTTGTTTGAGACTTATGTCAGTTCAGTTGCTGGGATTTGGGAAGTGTGTGCAATTGTGTGACTCTTGTGACCTGTTGCAACCATTAAATCTTTCTTTGCATAGACCTTCAGAGATGTTTATCTTTGGAGAACCATAATGCCAGTCTTTTATTTTATTCACATCTGTTCAGCTTTTTCTAAAAATGTTTAAAAACATGTATTGTTAGGTGTATTTTTATATATGAATGGTTTCTATGAGTTGGGACAAAGTCCTCACATTTGCACTGTGTCTGAGCAGAATTTTGACAATAAGGCTAAGGTGGAGGTAGCCGTTTCAAAACTTCTTTCAGCTTGTCCATATGACAGCACCACCGGACTCACCAGTCACACAGTCATGTGGCCTCACATAATTGTCTGCTTAAATTAAACTATGCTATTGAAAGTTCCTCAGTCACCAGTGTGCTCCTGGGCCCCTTCACCTGGAAAGGTATAATTATATTTGGCTACGTCTCTGGAGAAGATGGGGAGGACAGGCGCTTGGCTCTATTCATTTTAATGAATGGGACGATGCAACTCTTCCCTTACATCAGTGCCTTCTGCACCCGAGGCCACTGATCCCTCCAATAATTTCTTTACCTCATCTTTTTGAATATGAATAACGGTATTAATTTTAATAGCACATACTACCAAATTCTAAATTATATTAACCTTTTCAAAATGACCTCTGAATTTACAATTTGCAAGCCATTTTCTGTTGGTGTCCACAATGGTTGAACAATCCTTTTCATGGATTCTTTTCTTAAAAACTATGGAGGGAAATGCAGTCTACTGTTGAAGGCACCATTTCACTTAAAGCACCGTATTGAATGTTGAATGTGAGACAAAAAAAAGGAAATCATCCCGTCACCCCTAGATCAGTGGCACAAAGCAACAGACATACCATTTTCTCTCCTATAAATGAAAATGTCAACATATATAGATGTGGTGGCTGACTTCACTATAGCACATTAGTTCTCCTTGAAAGCCAGTGTCCAATTTGCATAATGTATACTGCCTCCATCTGACTGACAGCATTTTGCTAAATAGGTAAAGATTTAATTATTAATCAGGTTTCATGTATGCTGCGGCATGTTAATAACGCTGAAGGGATAATGCAGTGGGCTTGTTGCTTATTTTCTGCACTGTGATGGGACTTCTTCAAACTTAGCGTGCCTCAGTTCTGTATCTTGTCAAATTGAAAATGACTGGCCAGGAGGATTGTCTGTGTTACGTATGTCTGTGTTACATTAAGAAGCAAATTTCTGTTCATGAAAACATTTTTTTTATAATGTCATCTGTCTTACCAAATGCAATTCCTAATTAATATTAATCAATTACTATACACAAGATTAGTACTTCAGTGGAAAACCACATGTACTGTATGTGGATTAATATCCAGAATCTTTTGTGTTGAAAGCCAGGGAGGAGAATATTGTGCACCCACTCATCCTTAGCCTTTCCAAGCCTTTTTGGCTTAAATGAAACCCTGTTTTACAGACCCTGACCAGTTCAAAACATATAGCTGTGTCTAAGCTATTGTTACATAAATGTTGCTTTCTTTTATTCATTCAGGAATAACCAACTCAGTGAAAGTTGTCTGTTTCAAGACTTTTATGAATAAATCAAATTCAAATCTTTGCTCAACTGCCTGCTAAGGGTTATGCAATTCTATGCAACATTTTCCTGACAGACAAATCATAGAATAAGGTCTCTGGCACTCAGCCTTTTCTTTCCAAGACTACAGAATCAAAACTGAGCAAATATTTTTATCTTCCCATGTAACTCTGTGCAAACACATTGTTTTATTGTCTTGAAAAGATGGCTGCCTCGTGTGTTTGGATACCATTTGTCTCATGCATAAATTAGTCTTTTTTATGTTTAAAATGTCATTTCAATGCAGTTTTTACACCATATTATCATATACTGTAAGCTGCTAGATAAATGTTGCACATCAAGATACTGAACAACCAGAAAGACATGGGAGCAGAATTCACAATATTTATGCACATCTGTCATTGCAGGATGTATTATAAATAAAGTTGAAACACAAGTCTGGTCTGGTTTCCTTCCGTATTTCCAATTTTTAATAAAATGTTGAAATTGTGCCCATCTTCACTTATGGTATAGGCCTACACATTAGTGCTGAAAGAATTTATCAACTGATTGGACAAAAGAAAATTATTTGCCAACAATTTTTATAATTGATTAATCATTGTAGTCATTTATCAAGAAAAAAATAATTAGACATTTTCTGCTTCTTTGGTTTTTCTTGTTCTGGGTTTATGACTTTTGCTTGAATAAAAGTAATTTCAAGACATTGCGTTTGATTCTGAGAAATTGTGATGGGTATTTTTCACTTGTCTCTGGCATTTTATACACTAAAAAGCAATTGATTAGCCTAAAAAGTCTGCATCATTAATAAATACATTTGATAATTAGTTGCAGCCCTCATAAAGGAAAACAATATAAATTCATAGCAAATGATCTGGATCTGTCCCAAAATTTTATGTCCATGTCCTGTCCCTCCACGAAGTTCAATGGAAATCAATTCAGTACCTTTTGCATATTCCTGCAGAAAAAAAACAATGCCCTATCTCACAATGTTTATTAAAGTGACAAAAGAAATTCCTGGATCAGTCCCTTTAACAGGATCAGCACCAAAATGAATGGGTTGTTCTCTGGCCCATACCCAGTCCCTCCACCAAGTTTGATAAAAAAACAGTCTGGTACTTTTTGCTTAATCCTGCTCACAAACCAACCAACCAATCAAAGAACAGGTTAAAACATAACCTCCTTACAGGAGGTAATAAAGGGATAGAAAGGACAATTAAAAATACAACTAATATAATCTGGTTGCACTGGCCATGCTTGCCATCTGTTGGCATTATATTGCATTCAGCCCTGACAATGCAGAGACAGCAAATAGGAGGTGTCTGCTTGAAAGAACTCTATAACAAACTCCCATGAGGCCAAGGAAATACAAAGCCCCATACACCTTCTCACTATAACAAATACAACTTGAAACCATCAAAAATCTTGTATTTAAAGATAGAAGCTCAGCATTTAAAGTTTTTACCTCAATAATCCTCAGAATTGTCTTTTTCAAAACCACCACAACTATTCAATACCATTTTTTCTATGCAGAGCTATACCCATACAGCAATGAATCCAACATTTAGTAATCTTTCCACCTTGATGTCATTCATGGTGCGATCTTTAATCCAGCATGCTGCACTCTTTTTGATCTTCAAATACATATTGAATGTATGGTTTGTGGATGATCTCATGAAAACTACTTTTGCATGCCTACAGCAACAACCTCTCAAAGTCCCATACAGTAATACTTTCATATTTGTACATCAAAGTTTGCTTTATAAGTGCATTTATTTTATATTTAAATTCAAACTGACATGTAATTATTATTGTTCTACAAATTATCATAATGATGCTCAGAATTTTCCAAATATTCTATCAAACTACTGGTAACTAAATCACATCTAACAGTGTTAAAGTTGATGATATCTTTAGTGGTAAAGCGACATGACAGCTGTCAGTCACTTTGGCTGCTCAGCTACTTCACATTTTAGTTTCACTGATTGACAGGATAAGCTGCTGTTCGGCTCTGAGTGCTCCAGAGGTCCAGATTCAGATCCATCACCACAGTTGAGTTCTAAATCTTGAGGTAATAGTTAGCAGGAGTTTTAATATGTATCAATAATTGGTCCAATCTACTGGATGAAACCAGAAGTCTATGGAGCTCTTACACTGCATAAATACCCAATTCTTTCACATAGTTTTGTCTGACCAATGCTCTTTCTTGACTTACAATGACCTCTAAAAAGTAATAAGCTGATCAAAGAGACTGGACGAGAATCTTGGTTTCTCAGTCACGGCACCCGAATGTATTTTTTGTGTGTTTGTTGCTGCCATGCCACTGTGATATTTGAATTAATGTTAAAAACGAAAATGTTGACTCAGGTCAGCTTGAGGGGGCGAGGGGAACTGTAAATGGCATGAAGACCAGACGCTCCGAAATAGACAGGACCTGTTGAGTGATAAATAGATGACCGAAATTTAGCAATACATTTTAGTTTTCTGTTGCTCGCCCACTCTGTTCCTGAAACACAGAGTGAATTCACCTACATAACCCATCACTGTTCTCATTACTGTTGATTAATCTGCGGATTAATCGATTCATCTATGGATCAGTTTGTCTTTGTAAAACTCCAGAAAAGGTAAAAAATGTCCACCACAGTGTCTCGGAGCCAACCAACAGTCCAAACCCTGCAGATATCTCAGTTTACAAGCCTAGAAAGCAAAAAAACAGAACAAAAAAAAAAACAGAAAATATTCAGATTCAAAAAAAAATTCTGAAATGAGATTCTTGGCAAAACAAAATCGATTATCAAAATAATTGATTATTAATTTTAATTTAAGTTGACTAATCAATTTATCAACTAATCGGTATCTAAAAAAAGTTTGGTAGAATATGTAAATAAATGGATAAACCTGAGACAAAAGACGATCAATTTAACTGCCAAGTCAAATTAGACTTTCTGGTCAGGTACAGCCCTCAGAGTAACTATGATGTTCATGTTTCAGCTCCATCTTTGCTAACATCTTTCAAAAAGCCTTCACATTGCATTTCCTAACTTGGGGTGCTTGCTGAGCATAATTCAAGGCCTTTTGTAGAGTTTAGGGCTCAACAAAATAATTGAAAGTTGAATTCCCAGTGTACGACCAATGTTACCTGAATAAATTTGCAAAAAGCAATCATCCACAGATCCTCACACAGACTGGTGAATTGTCTGGAACCAACTTCTATCACACCATATTATCTCAATATAAGGTAGTACTCTACCTCCTATAGGAAGATTGCAGCACATTTACGAAGCCCTCCAATCACCCACCTCTACCTTCCTTTTACTACATGGACCAGCCCTTAGGTAATCACACGAATATGCTTCTATATTCATGCACACACATTCAACAAACATCCTCACATGTGCACAGCCACGTACTATACAGCTTGACAGACTAAATGCTATTAATGTTCAATATAGTAGCATTGTGATGAAAAGCAGGGCTGCAGATGAAAGCTATAATAACCATAGATGCGTCGCCCTACAAAAGACAGACATTTTTATCTCCTGAAGGCACTGAAAATTAAAGTCCTTGGAACGTCTTCACAAAATAGCAAGATATGTTGCCTTGCTAGCAACTTATTGGAAAAAATGGGCTATTTGTTATTACCAGGGACACTGAGAAAAAATGTGGTTTGATAATGAAATTGACTCCACAGCAACAGAGAAGTTCAAGTTTCGAAACAAAAATAGTGCATACATGTATGTCTTACTGCATGTTTTGAGAGAACCTTTGGGTTGTGACTCCCAACAATTCACCCCTCAACAACTTATTTATGATGATGTTGAGGAGCTAATTAGCACTGGAATCTTGTGCTAAAATAGTATGTTAGCACAAGTACCTGCCTCATACACCTGCTAAGTTAGACTAACTGGTGGACATGACTTGGGCTCATATAGTGAGATAATACTTGGTGGACCAAAAGTGCCTTGCAGCCTTCCTTTATGTCACTTCACTACTATGCAAATGGTATCAATTTTCCCTGTGCCTGCATTTGTCTATCGAGAGCATAGTGCTCCCCTCTGCTCACTGTTTGTGGTTATGAATTTACATTTTAATGCAACGCTGTGAGGTATATTAACAATTATGCAAATATATAAGAATACCTGATAGGATCTTTCCAGCTGTTCTTGAGTGCAGGGGGCATGAGTAAAATGTGTTCATGGAATTTCAGCATGTGGGGAACAGAGAGAGAAATAAAAGCACTTATGGAAATAATATACTGTACCATAAACCATACTGCACTGGGAATACCAGAAGGATCATTTATAATAAGATCATCTATATAATCTGGGTGTGTTTTCAAGTAGAGCAGGAGTATCATTTAATGAAAAGTAACCATAAAAACAATTTAAAAAAATAAAATAAAATCAGAGACATGGCATAGAAAAGAAATCAGATGGCATTTTTGCTCTTGTAATTTCCCTAAACAATGCAATGTGTTAAAAACAAACAGTACAAATAGATAGGATTATCTCTCTCTCTCTCTCTCTCTCTCTCTCTCTCTCGTCTCTCTCTCTCTCTCTCTCTCTCTCTCTCTCTCTCTCTTTTGTTAAGTGTGCAAATAGTTTAAAATAAAAAAATAAATGAAATGTTCATCGCAAATTCTCAAAGGCCAAGGTGAAATCTTAAAATTTCTAGTTTTGTCCAGTCAACAGTCTAAAATCAATTTATTCACACTGGTATAAAACAAAGGAAAGCAGCAAATCCTCACATTTAAGTAACTAGAACCCATGTGTCTGTTTGATAACCAACTTCCAACTGAAATCACATTTAGTCGTCCCTTTCTGCATCTAAAATAAAGCCAATGTGTTTATTTAAATGTATTGTTAATAGTTTTGCATTATTCAAAAGAAGAAAAAATACCTTAAGGGAAATATCAGATTGTCTCCTTTTCATTTTAGCGGGGAGAGGGGCATGTTGGTGTCTGATTGACAGCAGCTGGCAGGTTGCCATGAGTGCCTGTGTTACACATAAGGAACCAGAGACAAAGTAAACAACTTGCACTGTAACTACAAGCAAAGTTTACATGTTATTTAATGTGCTGCAGCTGAGCAGCTAATGAGCTATCTGGCCTGCAAACTGACATTAGCAATGCTCTCTTCCCCAATGAATGTTTGTTTGGTTGCTGGTTCAATAAGCTAAGGTGCAGGAGAAGACGTGTGTTCTTGTCTGCAAGTTAGATAAGGAGTCTTTAGCAGGAAAGCTAATGTTATTTGTTGTCCAGCGTCTGTGGCTCTTGTGTTGTGCAGCAGGCTGCTGTCTGGCTCAGTGTGACCGTCTGCTATGATACAACACTGACGTTACTGCTTTATGCAAGACTTCATTAGCTGTAACAAATTAACAAATTATTGCAAAACTACGGGCCACCATCATGAAACCAAAGAATATAAATTTCTCCCTTTTACTTCTCTGTAGTGATACACAGAGCAGATCGTATGTATGCTGTAGCAGACAAAAGATTCAATTTAATTTCAAATGAACTTTTACCAATTCAGAGATTATCAAAATTATGATAATTTTTCCATTCAATGACATGGGACAGAAACATTATCATGGGATAAATTGAATAGCTTTGTCTCCGAATCATTTCACCATTTCATATAAACATGTCTCATTTTAATTAAGCTTTTAAGTTCAGGGGAGTTTTCTTTTTTTTTTCCAATCTCAGCTTTATTATAATGTATTCATGAAAATGTGGTGAGCTTTACTGAAGCTTTAACCAGGTTTTGACCAGTCATATTGCAGAATTCGAAATCTTTTGTATACCTATTTACTCCTAACACTCGACAGATTTGTCAAGTCAGAAAAAAGTGTACTGTATGGCTTTTAGGATCCACCCCTGTGACTGGTCATGGTTGCACTTCAATCCGTAATCCAGTCTTTTAAAAACGACTGACAAATAGAACTCCAATTTACAGTGTACACCACAACAGCGCATTTTCATGTTCACATTGAATTTGACATTATGTTTACATTGCCATTTTCTGAAATTATACAATACACTTAACTTTAAATTTAAAATAATGGATCTATGTTTGGACTTAGATGGATTTATATTTATGTATAATGCATCAGTAAAAATTAATATTCTCAAACTGGAAAATATATCAATTTACTGCTTCAGTGAGGGATACACAGTCTCCTCAGGAAAACTTAAGAGTCATTCACCAAACATTTCATCTTTCATCATAATATTTGGGTTTAATCAAAGTTATGTCTCAGACTCTCATAGTGGAGCCTCCATGAAGCCACATGAGGACATGTTGATTCAATGTAGTGTTTCTGATGTCTTGTTCAATCAACTGTTAACTTGAGAAAACAAGAGAGAGCATTGCTTCAGTGCACTTATGCTGTATTACCCCACCAAGGATTTCACCATACTACAGCCATCCCACCTTATCAAGGTAATCAATTTGCAGCAGCTTGCTCGGAAAGATCAATAACTGGTTTAGATGCAAAGTGCCACCTCACAGTTATGCTGCCTGTATATTTATTTTGACAGTAAATAAAATTGGCAGTTCAGCCAATTTGAGAAAAAAAATATACAGTGGCTCATCCTGAAATGACGAAGTGTATGCTCTTTCAAGTTCTTACCTCTATCTGATGTTACTTTTTTGGAGCTGAACCTATTTCTACACTGTTTATGTTCTGGTAATGATAAACAGTGGAAACATATTTGCAGGCTTGCATATATAGTAACATATAGCTCAAAGTAGAATCTTTTTTTAATCCGTACTAGATACAAAACATCATGTTTTCCCTCATGTTCATTATGTGTCACTGTAAGATTAACACATTTATAGGATTTATAGGAGTGTTCAAGAAGACATACAGTATATAGTATAGCAATGCAGTGAGAATAATCTATCTATACATTCCCTTTAATAAAAATTTTACATTTACTTATTTTATATGTATTAGTAGACCCATGTTAATTGTAATTCAGAACAGCGTTTTGTCTTTCGCTATATGTACATTCACACCCTCAACTTCATGTGCAAATTGGGCATTTCTTTGAAAACTGCATCAGATGGCTTTACCATGAAAATTAGTTTAACTTTATCTGAAACACTTTGACAGTGTATTTCCTACATAATAAATGAAGATAGAAATGTAGCATACAGATTCAAGATTTACTAGAAGCAGCACAGTACTGAAAAGAAATCGACACTGATTATAACTCATCCTCTCGTCTGCTGTTTAGAAGCAGGAGATCTAAAGAAAAAGCCACTGTGATTCAGAATCTTGCTGCTCATCTAATATCCCATACGAGGCTGTTGAACTGAAAGCCCAGGAGAATGCGGGCTGGATGCATTCGTACCGGGAAGAAATGATGTTGCTCTTTGCTCTTGCCAGCTTGTCATGAATATCTGAATACTCTTTGAACCAGCCTCATCACCAAAAAGAACAACTAGATACTAAGTCAATGGCGTTTTGACTATCAAACTGTGCCTCTTGTTTATCAAGTTATATTATGTTGTAAAACACCTTAAATGCAAGATCCAATAGCAGTGGCTGAAGAAATACTCAGATCTCTTACTTACTCTTACTCTTACTTAAATAAAAGTACTGATACAGCAATGTAAAAACAATCCATTACAAGTAAATATCTTGTATTCACAATCCTACTTACGAAAAAGTGCCTAAGTATTACCAGCAAAATGCACTTAAAGCATCAAATGTAAAAAGGGGACACAAATCAGAGGTTAGAAAACACTTGTTTTATCTTTGACAATGTTCTTAATTTAGTAAGCACCACATGTTTTTATCTTAATCTGAAAAGAAACTAGTAACTGTAGTTGTCAGGTAAATGTATTGGAGTAAAAAGAACAATATTTCTGTCTGAAAGGTAGCGGAGGTAAATCGTCAAGTAATGTACAATAACATCAAAATTGGGAAAGTGCTGTGCAGAAGTTGAGAAAATGCACTTAGTTACTTTCCACCAATAAAGCAGTTCTTCATGTTGAGAGGTTTACAGGTACAGTTTGGAAGATTGTACTGTATTCTCTATACTTTTCAATCAGCAGAGACAAAATGGTTGTGACTCCCTATAATTCCTGTGATGAACTGTCCAAGTGGTCTTGGTGTCCTGACTTTCTCAAACAGAAGCAATTTAAATAGTGATGAAATAATAACATTTCATTTAATTTCATAATTGAATTGCAGCAAAATATTAATATATGTTTAATATTGTATATATAATAATATTTCTAATAATAAACACTGATCACTTATTAATAAATAATTGAGGAATGATAAATTACCACTTTATCACTACACCTACCAATATCAGCATCTGCATTAATGGGAGAAAGAGGAGCTGTGTTTGCTTATAATAAACTCAACTGAAAAAATACACTGGGACATTTGTTCCTTCCTGTCCTTTACTGTGCCATTTTTCTGAAAAGACCAGGGAAAAGCTTCAAACATAATAAAATCGTCACATGTCTACTTCTCTCCAAACCTGCCGACTTTCACCAGCGAGTCTAAAATTGGAGCACATTCCTGGCTAACTGCATTCAGGTCCTAATCTGAATGGGACTGGCATATGCAATGGCCCTTAAGGGACTCTCTTTCAGTCCTGGCCATCTCAATAGGAGCAGAACCAGCTTGGCTTTCCACAGTGTGCACATATGCACACACACATACATGTCCAGTGGAGTTGTGTTAGAGTGCAGTGGCCAGCCTCTAGGAGAATCAGAGAGAAAGTAAATGGTCTAGGGAGAGATAGTTAGACAGCGAAAAACAAAGTGATGGAGGAATAATGGGTCAAACAGGAGGAGACAAAAAAAAATATATATAAAAAAAAAAAATGGAACAGTGAGCAGGGAGGGCTTCATTTGGTTTGTGTTTGTCAGATTACGGATTCAAATTGACCCTCTTAAACCAATTAAACTAAATGTTTCAGAATATATACAATCTCCTCAGAACAGGTTACATCACCAGGGTAACTTTAGCAACAAAAGCAAATGTGAGGTGAAACTCAAGACACCTCTAATTAAATATGCATGCATTTAAGTACTGTGTGACCTCTACAAAGTACAGCACTGCATGTGTCCTGTGTTGTCCTGAGCCTTGAGATAATAATTATTTTTAAACTTGGAGACTATATCAGTCACATGTTTCCTTGGGGAGGCAAGTTGGGCTAAGCCCAAGGCGAACATTGCTTTGGGACTCCCACTGCCTCCCAAGATTCAACACTAATGTCCCTCGGTGCACCTCTTCCTCATTTATCATACTATCAAGTGACCCATATAAGAGTATACTTGAAAAGCTCTGAGGATACTGCAAGAAAAACTCTAGGGAATTTCTTTGGGGATAGATGCAGAGGTGTAGAGGCTTTACCTTCATTCAGAAATCAAATAAGTTCTTTACCCATGATAAAATGGTTCAATGTGGTGATGTAAACCATGAGTTTAGTGTTGATAAGATTTGGATCATTCATATCTGACATATTTCTCAGCTCTCTAAATACAAAATCACCTTAATAAAAATTGTAACAACAAAACTTTTCAAGGTTCTATTGATCCAGTTATCACATTCTGATCTGAATTCTGTTGCTAAGCAATAAATGGAAAAGACATACTGTAACTAAAGAAATAAACCTTTAAGCTGGGTGAAATCAATAAATTTTGTCACGCTGCTGTAAAGCTTAGATCTGTAACTTCTCTGCCCTCTTCTCTCTTCCTGTTGTTTATTTCACCTCAAAACTTGGATAACACCCCAACTATAGCGTGATAGATACTGTGCTGGTTTGTACTTGATTTTGAAGCATTAAAAACTGAAACAGCATGATAATGTTTCCTTTTTTTAATCAGTTAGGATGAGTGCAACCCAACAGGTAATGACAACCTCATTAGCAGGTCATCTTGTTTTGTTTTCACCATCACTGCTGCTTGCAGTTGTCTGCCTACATATAGTTAAGACCCTCCCATTTGGAGGTCACCATTCTGTAGTTTCTTAAGAGGAACAGCCAGTTGTTCATCTTTTAAATGCTGCTGATTTGCATCTTTGTGGCTTTGCTTTATTAAAAACTAAATTAATTTAAATCCTGTTGCTCCAAAACCTTTTGATATCTTATTTCTCATTTGGCATAGGTTTTGGTTTTACTTTCAAAATAGCAGTATTTCTGAAGTAGATGGATGAAAATGAGTCTTCCTTGGAGAAAGATAAGGGGCAGACTGAGAGAAAGGTATTATGATAATACCTTAAATTTTTTTCTCTTTTTTTCCACACAAGCTTTGTCTTAAAATGAGTCTCCTGTCCTTCACTCATGCTGATCAGTTGAAGGCTTCTGTCTACTGGGGTTGCACGTCGTCTTTCTTTCAGTGGTGTTTGCTTCCTGTCCCTGAAAAACTGAGGTGAATTTTCTCAAAGGATAGAGGATAGAAGAGGAACAGGGTTTGGGGGGGATTACATGAAGGTCAGTAAGCTGTTGATAGCAGGGGGTAATTTAATTATAGTTCTAATTTCCTTGCATGACTTTGAAAGTATAAACATGTGTTGGTATGTTTATACTTTGGACTGGCATTTTGAAAGATGAAATATTTTAATTCTAAACTTCAAAACAGCACTGTCAGCGCCTGAATGGTTCAAATCCCCAAACTGTCTGGGAGGATGTGATGACTAAACCGCCTCCTCCTGTGTGATATATCTGAACAGCATTTTGATTGAATTGACTGTTTCTACAATATATCAGAATTTCCTTGAGATTACTGCTATTATCTCCATCTCTGAAACCTTGTGTGTTTTTGTATGTTTTAAGGTGGAATTATATCTTTTGCATTACAGTATAGAGTAGTGTTGTCTGAAGTGCCGCCAGCATAGGATTATTTTAGTTCAGTATCAGATTTCCAATTTTAGGAAAGTGGTGTCAGACTTTTGACCACCACAGTATGTGTTATACATCATCCACAATAATTGTCATAGGCTTTCTATTATTATCCATTTTTGCAATAATTTGCCATTGTGCTACAAGGAAACATTATTCACCAACAAAAAGCTGAATGATAATTAATAATTAGTGATAAAACTTTATTTTTTATCTCTGCCTGTCAGTCTGTGCTGCATCTTTCCTCATTACTCCCAGCCAAGCCAACATGAGTAAAAGAAAAAGCAGGCGTTTGAGTGTTACTTTTGGGGGAGTCAGGGAAGATAAAAGACTTAACATGTGTTACAACAGCCACATGCAAAAACAGGAATGTGATTTTGGTCTCATTGATTAACAGATTACTGCCATGCAATCATAAATAGCAGAAGCAGTCATGTCTGCAGTCACTAATTCACTGTGATAAATAGCAATGATCATAACACGAACCTACAGAGAATTATCACCCAAATCTACAGCTTCTCTGAGCTTTACAGGGTTTTATAGTGAGTTTTAGCTCTTCAGATGTCCAACTTTACTGTTTTGTTTCACTCTCATTGCTCTCTTATCGTTGTTTGTGGCTGTAGCAGGCAGCTGTTTCTAGACACTACCTGCTCAATACCAAACACCAGATAGACAGACTAGCTGGTGAACATATTAGAGCATTTAGTCGCCCAAGAACCAAATATTTAACTCAGTAGTTGTTAGAGAACAATGAGTGGACATACATTTACCAGGTGGATACAAACATGTCTCCAAATGAATGACAGTGTTGCTGCTTGGATGTGTAAATAAGGAAATGTTTGCTAACAAGTTTGCCCTATCAGCTTAAAAGGTGAAGATATGTCAATTTTGTGTTCACACTCACACTCACCTCTATTTTTGCTGATTCAAAGTCAAGAAACATAAAAGCCCCTCAACAATTCTGATTTTGTCATTTTTTATTCCTTTGCTGAGGTGTTCTTTTGGTGACAAGTCATTCTGACTTCAGCATATGAGCACTGATGTAGCTGCACCCTTCTACTCCAAGTCCACTGTGTCCCTCCTTGAGGCAAAGAAAATATTCAGAGAAAAGATGAGAAGACATGGAGCCCAGCAAGAAATAGCCAAATGATAGTGACCCTGCATGACAAGGGCAATGTGCCTAGAAGCAAAATAAACGAACAGTGCTTCGCCTTCATGGTGAAGTTATACCATAAATAATTAAACAGCCAATTCTTAAGGAATAAAAGGAGCGTGAAAATGTATCAGGGTTTGCACTGAGCCTCTCGCTCAGCCAGCAGCTATATTCATCACAGCCTCTATAATGTTCTTAATAAGCATCACCCAGCATTTGTCTCAAAATAATCAATGTGAATAATCAATGAGAACGCTTTACAGAAAATTCCACTGTCACATATGTTTGAACTGCCACCATCAGTCTGGGATCCCAAAGCAATCCACAAGTTATTTTGTGATAAAATTCTGCAAGTTACTTTGCGTTTTACCTTGATTTCCCTAAACCAAATCTCCTTCTGGCACCGATTGCAACTTTTCCAGAATGCCTTCCTCCAACTGACAAAGAGCGGGAACAAGCAGCCGTTTGTTTAAGGTAAGGAAAATTTGTCTAAATGTAAGTGTACTGTAAAAGCCATTCACAGATGTGGAGTGAAAAACACACACACACCGTCACTGAAATTTCAAAAGATTTAGTGCAGTTGATTATCTATATCTCTGAAGTGTATATCTCTGTACAAGCCGGTTTTACACTGTACTGGCAGGAAACCAATTGCTGCCTGTAGCATGAGAACATTTAACTCAGTGAAAATGTTTGGCAGTAATTTCAATATAGTGTATCTTTTGCATGAATTGTAGGGGAATACCAGTTAACTATTCTAAAAGATGAGGCAGAGTTTTTTTCCTGACTACACTGTTTTCGGAAATACAAATATTATCCAGTAAAATCTTTAAAAACACGTATTTGTGTAAAATGGTTTATCTTTGGCAAAAATGATACCATCCAGTGGTTGTGCAATTACAGTTTAGCAAATGTTCGTAATTTTGACATGGTGAACTATTAGCTGAATGACGGCACATGAATATAATTTGTTCTTCTTTAAATACTGTCTTTGCATTTAGGAATGTCCCTATCCAAGACTTGGAATGTCACAAGAACCAGGACTTGATCCGATGCCAAAATTCAGAAAATGTGACGGTATTTGTTTTTCTACAGTACAGTAGGTACCAAAGGCACCGGTGATGTCATAGGTACAAGGGATGTGATTCTTCTGGGACTGACGAGGGCAGTATAACAACCTTACAAGCATCCTAGTCTGACATCAAACTCAAAGAGAAGAAAAGGCAGACACAGTAAACAATAACAACATGTGGAATGGCAGCAGCAAATGCTGGTGCAGCAACAGGTACATCAGGGACACGTTATAGACAACCTGAATGCAAAGGTGCCACAGAGCATTTCAAATGAAATGAGGAAACACCTCAAACTTATCTAAGCAGCTCAAAGATAGCGATCTGTCCACATCTGTACACAGGATTCAGGGTGAGTGAGTTTATGTTGTTAACTTTATATTAACAGCATGTCGTCAAAATGTTCATGTCCTTACAGCTGGCGTCAGCTGTTGCAACACTCCACACAAAACATTCACAACGTTAGCTTGTTTGGGCTAACATAGAGTCAGCTAATAACGTGAGCTGGGTACTGTCATCAGCGTTAATGCTAAGCTAAGCGAATGGCCCCTTGGCTCTAGCTCCATACTTAACACACAGACTTAAGAGCAGTATCAACCTTCTCAACTAAATCTCTGCAAGGTAAAGAATAAGCATGTTATGCAAAATGTCAAACTAACCCTTTAAGAGATGTCTTTAAGTTCTACTTTGTACACCCTCAGATAAATGAGCTGATAAACAAATCATAAGTCTGCATCTAAATAAATAATTGATCATATCTTGACATACTTAGTGCATACGTGTATTTGGTTGCTTGCCAGTGAGACCCATGACTGGATCTTGGTTGATGAAGGCCTGTGGAGAGGGCCTCTTGTAAGTTAGTATGTCCTCTTTCAGTTATGCACCGCTTTGAAGCCCCCCAGGCTTGGAAGGCCAGGATGGGGGATCAAAGTCGGAACAGAATAATTTGACCAGCGTGCCTGTCAGTTTTAAGAAGATCTAAGCCATTATATCTACAAAAAAACACAACAAAGGTAACATACAAAGTGAAAAAAGTGACATGCTTCTCACTCCAGCCTTTTATCAGATATTTCCATTGCCACAACACATTAATGTCACTGCTCTCTAATTCTGGTTTCATGCTGTTTTTCTCCTGTCATATACAGTTCAGTAGTGATAGCTGTTAAGTGATTTTTCATTCATTTCTTTTAAATGTTCTATAATTAACACATGGTCATCACACTGAAATATGCTATAAAATTCTTTATCTGCGCATGCTGTAGGTTTATCAGACCACTTCAAATTGATGATTATTAATTGTTTATGGATGCACAGGGCAGGGGGTGAATTGCAGGAAGTAGGCATCGTATATTGGTTGTCACATTTCAGTGCATGTAGACCTCATATCTGCTGTGCTTCGATGATTACTCATTAACATCCATTTATCATTTAATGTCAGGCTCATTTATTAATTCTTAGATTACATAAACCGCCTCGGAGCATACTACAAGTGCATGTTAATGATCTTGCTGTTTACACTGGCAGATGTGGTTTTAAGGGGCAACATTTCTAAACATATAAAAAAATGTCTCTCAGATGAAGGTAAAAGATAGCGTTGTTACTAATGTTTGAGGTACTGGCAGCTACCACAAGCACCTTAACTGAAAGGCTTTATAATACATTTGCATTGCAATAAGATTTTTTTTGTTTGTTTATTCACACAGTCATTTCTCATTTTTACCATTAAAGTTCCATTATCAAGTCACAGACTGTTTTGGAGATAAAGCAACCTGAACAGTTTTGTTAGCAGAACAGAAAACCCTATTTTATATTTCCAGCGAATGTCACTTTGCTATAGATCTGTCTGAAGTGACAAAGTATAGTAGCTGAATAGTAGATGCCACACTGGTTTCAACACTGGGCAAATATTTTGGCAAATTGGCACCAGTATGCAGAATTACCTATTAGCAGTTCCTGTTTGCAATGTACACATAAATGTACAGGCAACAGTTGCAGGATTACTTTGATACTGAAGAAAGCTTGAAATCATGATGACTGTCAAGTTCATTTATTCATCATGGACATCAGATATAATGATATACTTAGAAAGTGTCAATCACACTGAATCTCAAAATATGCCTATATTAAGATTTGAGTTATGACACCAAGACGGAGTACAGTTCCTATAACCCGCAGCTCTGCACTTGAAAATACATAAAAATAAAATAAACTTTTGTTATGTTATATTGTTTGTTTAATTGTGAAATCTAAAAGCTCTTTCTGTTAGAAAGCCTTGTTTTATATTAGCTGGTCTGAGCTTTTCTCAACTATGGCACATAAAAATTGATCTGTACATCATGATTTATGGAGCAGCAACTGATAATTTATTGGTTAATTAGTTACAGCATTTTTATGTGAGGGCCCTGATTTAATTATGTCTCTACATTGTAGAGCTGCACGGAGATTAAAATTCCCCCAATAGAGCCATCACATACCGGTCTACTGTTGCATCTTAGTCATCGGCTCTGAGCCTTGCCACTGTACTCATGTTGTGCTCCTGTGTGTGTGTGTGTGTGTGTGTGTGTGTGTGTGTGTGTGTGTGTGTGTGTGTGTGTGTGTGTGTGTGTGTGTACCTCTGTTGCCCTCCAAAAATATTTCTGTAATAGGTTGGAGGGAAATGTAATTTAATTTGGTTTAATTAAAATTTTATTATGAATGTAATTCTGATCTACAGTACGAATCAATATGGTTAGATCACACACAATTATTATTAAAGCTGTAAAAGAGTAGTAGTATTGTTTTAGTAGCAGCAACAGTGAATTAAGTCTTTCAAATCAACTTCAATCTGCTCAATAGATTCTTGCTTCCAATTTATGTTTGGCCAGATCCTTACATCCACCTGTATGTTGGTGGAAACTAGAAGGAGGAGCATGATTGAATTCCTAAGGCTAAATTTAACTTCTATCCTTCAGTAATATACAAAAGATGAGGGAAATGTTGTATGTAAGTCCAATCTACATTTACTCAAAAAATCTGCAAACGTATCAATTTATTTTGAATATGAAATGAGCAAAAATCAAATTAAAAATCAGTAATACAAAAATGCTGGTGAAACATAAATTCAAAAAATACCATTTGGGGTGAAAACACTGCTGTGTAATTAATTGATTCATTTTTTTTTGTTTCTTAGCCTGGATTCTGGTGCAAAGTTAAAAGCCTATAAGTTGTGATTTCTCCATCTTTTTGTCATTTTCTGTACAAATTTCTGTACAACTTGCTTTATGTTATTAAGGATTCCTGCTCTTATATAGGGAAATTAAAAGCTTACTCAAAAATGACCAATTACCTTAGTGTAAACTTTTAGGGCCGGCCAGTTCAGTTCAGTATTGTGGAGTCACAATAGTTGCATAGTCATTTAAATAGTCATTTTGATCAGATTATTTATTTATTTATTTATTTATTATTGGCAATATTTTCTAAAATAGTCTGTGTTTGGTTTTAAAAGTGGGCTGAAGCTCTGGAGCGTCAAAGCTATGACTCAACAGTCCCCTGAGTCACAGGGCACTGGGGCCAAAATATGCAGGCTATGACACCATCTGTTTATTTCATCATTAGTGCTAACAATGACATCAGAAGGTCAATGGTTGCCTGAATAAAGGAGAGGGACCTATAAACACAGTGTATACGGCACATTACTCTATCTTTCTCCGAGAAATACACATCACATCTTCAGCAAACACTGCTCATAATACCTAACCATATTATCATGCTACCTCTTCCCGTTTTGTACCTTATTCAATTATTAATTCTCTGCTAGTATCTCTTGTATTATTGAAGACTTGCCCAGCTGCCCAGTTGTGCAACAGATAAGCTAATTATAATCTGCTACCATGCCACTGTAAATGCTAGTTCCAGTGTCCTGCACAGGGAAAATGACTAGCACTTTTAGGAAAGCTGGTTGGCTACATTTAGAAAAACATAGATACCACAGGAGTTTTAGGTTATCCAAATAATAGTTGCTCTTTCAAAATGATTCGGCACGAACAGTTTCTACTGCATCATCAGGGGGCATTCACAGCAAATCCACAACAGTTTTTCAGATGCCCTTTAGTGACTTTCTTTTATTTAAAAAAAAAACAAAAACCTAGCAAAAGATCTAGCAACTTTTTGGACAAACCTTACCTACTTTCTATATAACAGAGTTGCCTATACTGGCCCGCAAGCAAGAGGCACACCTCTCTGTCTCGATGCTGTTCAGTGAGTGGCAGAGAGGCAGTACAGCAGTTTGTTAACCAGACAGAGGCTGAGAGACAAAATAAGAAAGATATTCTGTTGCTTATAACGTTCTCTCTGAGTGATCAATTTACAAGTAAATATATCTGAAATCACAGCACAGTCTTGTCTTTAATTTATGTTTTTGTTGATTTTGTCAAAAACATTGCAATTACAAAATCAGGATTTTAGCAGCAGAGCAGCAGCATCTAAATGGCTGCTGGTTAACATGTAGTTCTAATGGGCAACGTTTCAGTCACTATTTCATAATTCTGTCGTTTGACAATAGAAACATAAAACCATGGAAATGAGAACAGCTTCATTGGGGTTTTGGCTGTAATAAACACTGCATATGTGAGCACAGAGCGTGGGAGAGACGCAAACGGATAAAGGGCTGAACCCAGCTCATACTAGGCAGAATGCAAATATGACACAATAACATCACAAATATACTAATTAGCGTATTACATCATCTAGCGACATTTAACGACAAGCTACTCTCCATTGAAAGTAGTTCCACAACTGTTTTCAACTACGTCCTCAATTTCGCACATTGACCACAGATGGTTTTCATCTAGTCTTGTTAATGCCTGAGAGAGAGCAGGCAGGTCTGTTTCTATTCTACAGTTTGAACACTGTATTAATATATCATATCAACATGTTTGGTAACTCCTGCCTATATTTCTCAGTGTAAATATCAAACAGTACTGCTAAAGGTATGTAGCTCTCTTAAAGCAATGAATGAAACATTCATTATTGTATACACTGAATAGAAAAAGAGAGACACAGATCAGTTCTGACAAAAAAAGTAATGAAAGTGGACATTTCTGTGTTTACAAAGCCTGTGCCTGCCCGAATTGACTGAATCTTCAATCATTTTTTTTTCTAGTTTTGTAATTTAATTTCATTGAAATAAAAGCAATTTAATTTATGCAGTGAAGCACAACAAATTGTGAGTTTAATGAAATACTGGAGCATAGTATTTCATATTTCCTGTTTTATTTATCTCAGTTACTTGATATTCAGCTCTAGCCTTGGCCATGAATTTTCATTTCAGATTATCATTAATACGTCCACCATTAAATACATACAGCAGGCTTTATTTTAAATACTGAAAAGTTGCAGAAATACTCACATAATTTAAAAGTCTTTTGATTGCAGCAGTGATTTCGGTATTACATAATTAATGGCTGTTTTCACTACCTATGAACTTACTTAGTAAGCCTGTCTATGTGGTAATGCTGAGATTATTTTGTTACTACTCCTCTGTAGCTTCATAGATTTTTTTTTTTTTCTACAGAGGGTGCAACAAACAGAAGATGTTTACTTTACGTAGTGTGGCAGGAAGTGAAAAATCTCCTTGAATGTTAAAAAGCCATTGTAGAATGCAAAGAACACAAATGCATTCTCTCTCTCACAGGCAGCACAGGTAACGCCTGACAAGGTTTTCTTTAAATTTCATTTGAGAAGGCATCCAACCAATACATCTGGTTGAAGTACGATGATTCAAGACGTGACAGAAGACATGATAGAAACCTTGCCATCTCACTGTACAATAATGACTAGGGAAGACGCTGTACTTAAAAATCCAAGAAGCTGCAGATTGCATGAAGAAAGCAATCATTACAAGTTGAGTTCTGTAATGGCAGTCCACTGGACAGCCTGCCAACATAGTTTCACTTGTGGGTGTCACTTGTCATTGCATAGACCAGACCTCTTTAGCAAAGTGGTCTGACGCACTGGCTTACAGATGCATGAAAGGCTCCCACACATTTGATGTAGACCAGGACAACACCAGATAGCAGCTTTAAACCTCCTGAAAACTTTCTTTCAAATTATAAACAGGTGGAGAGGCACTCCATCATTGATGATACTTCAGGAGATGAAAGTCCCTTAGAGGTGGAGTATCGAGATGTCTATGCTATTTTAGTTGGCGACATCAGCCTTGAGTATCAACTCCCACAGCATCATAAGTGTGCATGTCACCTCCGCATCTTATTTCAACAGCTAATGCCACTGCTGCCGAAGTGAAACATACAAGAGGCTCTCATGCTCTGCTTCGGCTACACGCCATGCATCGTGAAAGAAAACAAAGTCCACCAAAGCCTTTGAAACTATAGAGCATGAAAGTAAAGAGCAGTTTCTTACATTCAGTGACAGTTTTTGGAACACTTTGTATCTATCTGCTGAAATGTAAGTTTTGTGTGTCCAGAAGGAGACAGAGAAAATGCAACCTTAATGAATTCAAGTCATTACCCTTCAGAACTTGAAGGGTAATGACTTTTTTTGTCCCTGCCTACTATTTGATTATTAGATATGTGATCATTTTGGTTCAAAAGAAGTGGGAATTTCTGCAGAATATCTATGTGATAGACATGGCCCTGGCCCTGAACATTCAAACATTTCCAACAGGAAATGTTGGACTGCAGTTGGCCTCATCAACAAGGCCAGAGACCTCCACTGACACTGACTGCCCCCCCTACCTGACTTCTTCCTTGAATTACTATCTTGCACATCTCCCCTATATATTCTTGTACTTCATACTGTGAACTATTGCACATTCCCCCATTCCTATTACACATTGTACATATTTGTATTATTTTTATATTTTTCACATTTTTATTGTAACTTTTTTTGTGGCAAAATAATTCTATTTATATTTAAGCTACTTGACTAGCAGCATTTGCTTTGGCTTGATCTTTCTTTATATTTTTTTTCTTACTTATGCACCAAAACACCAAGCAAATACCTCATATGTGAAAACCTACTTAGCAATAAACCTGATTCTGATTCAGAGGAACATTTCCAAACAGGAACTCATCTCTGCATATGTGCTTCCAGCTGCCAGCTCTGTGCCAACTGTAGGAGAAGAAGCTCACAAAGTGTATAGACCTCTTCTTGAAACATGCAGGAAACATTTTGGACATGATGTGAAAAACTCTTACTTAACTGCTGCTTCTATATTCCTACAAATTATCAGGACCTATTGGACAACAGAGGAAAGCATCTTGGTGATGTTTGGATGGTGATTTTGTCAAGCTTCTGTCAAACTGTCAATGATTAGGAATGCACTGATCCGATACATAAGAGTCCTCATTAAGTGGAGAAGGTATTTGCCATGAGGTAACCAATCCATATTAAAGACAGTTTGTCAGTATCATTATAAAAGTTTGGCTATCAGTTACATTTATTTAGTGAAGGCGGGTTGCTGACTCAATTTTTTTTGCAGTCCCTGACCTCATGTTTCTATAAATAAATCATGAAGTGAGGTATACAGAGTTTAAATTTTGGGGAAAAAGAGCACTGGTACTGCAAGGCAATATCCCTACTAGTAGAGAACAAGCTGGACTGCTGCATCCCGATCACTGACCTCTGTAGGATTCTTTGGTTTGTTTTGTCTGTGTTTACAATAAGAAGAATTTCTATGTGTTTTTAGATGTGAAAAGTATTTGGTGACTGAAATAAGCCGATTTTCTTCAGAAATGATTGAAAAAAAATATCCTTCTCCTCTAATGATGGCACAGAACACAGTGGCATTGCTTTCAGAGAGGAAACTTTTCTCAGGTTGTTTCATCTAGTTTTAGGCTCCTAATGGCTTCTTATCACTTTATCAACAGCCTTATACCCTTGCATATTGGATCAAGAAATCCCTCGGTGTGCAATAAAACAAATGATTTATAGCCTTTTGAATGGTTTCTGTGAACATTTTTGCAGTATATGTTGATTCTACTTAGTAACTTTCTGCCATCTTCTGACTGTGGGATGGATTTACAATATACTTTGGCACTATTCTTGTCATTTTTAAATGACTCATCTGCCCCAGCTTAGTCAGGCTACATCCATTCACCTATTACCTAAACCCCTTATGCTACTCAGGGTCGCAAAGTAGACCAGACCAGCAAACATTGGGCTGGAGGTTGCATGCACTCTGGACAGTTCACCAGTGTATCACAGCAACAAAAAAAAAAGCAAAAATCGGTAAAAACGTGTGAAAGCTATCAGAGGTATCATGGCAGTCATGTCTGCAGACAGAGTAAAGTTTAAAGCAAAATAATGTATTGTTCTAGAGCCTACCTGCACTCACAATTCCTCACTTATTTTTTCTCTACATATGTACACATACACATACACACAGAGGCTTATTCAGAGCCAGCATGACAGCTTGGTCCTGTGATGCAGAAAGTGATAAACTCATCTCCAAGTCTCTGTGGTACTGGGAAAAGAGAGAGCGAATGAAGGAAGGAAATGAGACCAGTGGAGCCAGCAAAAATGAGGAAGGGGGGATGGGGCGTAGGGATGGGGGGGGGGGGGGAAACAGAGGAAAGAAAGATAAAATGAGAAAACGGTAAAGAGAGCACATCACATTTGGGCTTGCAGACCTGATCCCAAACGAGGGGACGGTGTGGATGAGTAAATGATCCTCATTTGGACTCTAGCATGTAATCACAGAGTAGCCATTTGCAGAGAAATACAATCCCAAGTCTGCCATTTGGAATAAGAAAAGAGAAACATTGGCGTATAATGAAAGACCCGTAATCCAGGACCTAACTGCCGATGTGTCAGCAGAAATATATGTATGATCATAAATAATCTTTAGCTAATGCTTCACCAAACAGTTTCAACCCCCCCTCCCCCTCCCCCTTTAGTCCCCATAGCTCTGCACCACTGACCAATTTCCTAGACCATCGATTCCTGGTCAATTCCAGCCAGGGAGAGAGAGGCAACTCTTCTTCCCTATGGATTTTCATGTCACAACGATGACTGACTGCAAATAACCACTCGCCAATCATGTCCCACTTTCCGAGTGACCTTTCCCACTCGCACTTAGCGCGATAACGCAATAACGTGTTTTATGGCGGGTACATAGACGAGCTTGATTTGGCACAAAAATTTGAACTGTGTTTTGGGTGAAACATGTGAATTGTGATGGTGATTGTGTTTGGTTAACACTGTAGCTGACTATCAGTCATCACATGCAGCACGTGGAAGACAGCTATGTGTGGGTGTATGTGTGTTTATGCGTGTGGGTGCACTTGGACAACAGTTTCTTTTCAGTAGAACAGGTTTCGTCCTATTGCCAGTGAATACATGGCTTCAGAAACGACTCCTGGGACTATCTGAATAAACCATGCATACACGTGGATACACAATTTCCCACACGTTCACCCGCATTTGTAGAAGAATGTGTGCACCTCAAGCCTACTTCAGACCACGCATATACACAGTTTTCTAAAGCCAGTCACAGGTGAATAGACAAAAATAATAGTAAATAAAAAAGGAGAGAGACATAATCTAAATGATAAAAAGTTTGACAATTTCACTTATTACGTGGATTTTCTTGCAGTCTATAGAGCAATTTGCAAAAGACCCATTAAAGATGCATTTTCAGCCTAAAATTGCTTTTGATTGTATGATGATTTTTATCAATTTTCATGTATTGGATGCATCATTTTATTTTTCTTAATATTTCTGTCATTACAGCCTTTGTTATGTGATGCTAGGAAGTCTGTTTTAGTGACATCACACCAATGTTTAAAACCGATGTTTGAGATATCACCACTGATGATGGTTTACAGACACACGATAATCCACATAATGGAAGCTGCTAATCTGGGATTGGTGGAGAACCTCACAGACAAGCAAAATTGCAATTCTTTGCTGTTCTTGTAGTTGACAGGTCTAACAAGAAGTCGAGCAAGCAGAAGTATTGGCATGCAAATGTAATTAAGGGCGTGTCTACATCCATTTATGGCTTACTGGGAGTGGAGATGAGGCTGGGACACGTGTGCCCAGTTAAACAATGACTGAGATTTATAAAACAGAACCATGCCTATGCACACTTTTTAACATTGTACTTTGTGTAACACAGAGTTGTCAACCTACACAATTTTTATGCATCTTTGCATTTACTTGTTTTTATCGAATAGCTTTTCAGCCATGTCATGGCTAAACCTAAGAATAGTAGTGCTTTTAACAAAACTTGTTTCATGCACACAATATCATACTGACATCTCAAACTGATTATTATCACAGACACGGATTTGTTCACTCAGACACACTTTTCAGCCCACATACATCCTGTATCACCAGTTTTACTGTTTTTATTCTCCCACAAGGTGAACCAACCCGCCACTTTATTCATTTTGTCTTTTCCTTACTGGGTTCACTCTCATCTCTCAAATGTCTCAATTACTTTCTTCTGTTTCCCCTCACACAAACTCTTTCTCACCCCACTATATATCCACTAATCATCAAGTTCTTACTATTACAGGTTTTGATTCAGTTGTTTTAACTGATTGCTATGTGATCACCATATTCTTTTTCATAACATCGTATCAGAATGACTTTTTCAGTTACAAATACAAATTCTACCTTTGGTTTGACCATGACAAACTCAGAATCTATCTGGTACGTGCACCTTGACAGTAGCATGATCAAGTGTAAAGAGTCATTTGCTCTTTAACCTGTGCAGATGATTTAGGAGGGCTGGTCACACTCTGATTTCATTAAATACGCTTCACCTATTCCCTTGCTTCATTAATGAATGAGAGAGGTAGGTTAAAGATAGCACTATGCTAATAGGTTATGTGTGAGACAGGGAAAGATCGAGGTAGACACACAGAAAGAGGAAGGGAGAGAGAGTGGAAGACGGGGATTCGGGGGTAATCTAGCCAGGATTCAGAAGTCATTAAGGTCAGTTAAGATGAGGTCTCATGTTGCCACTATGGCACCTGGCTCATCAGTGCAGAGCTGAGGACACCAGGGAAAAGTGTATGTGTGTGTGTGCGTGTGTGTGTGTGTGTATAAAAAAAGACATGCAGTGGTGTTCCATATGGAGTATACACTGTATATGCATGTACTGTACATAACAAGTACATAAAGGCCACCAAAAGGTTTGCTGAATATGAAATGACGTGAATCTTATGCTAGTGGTAAAGTGGCAGGGGCTGCTGCTTCTTCATTTTTTTCTCGAACAATATCCACAGTGCTACTTCACATAAAAACACTAACCCCAACTCTTTACATGGAACAAAACAATGCTACAGTTGCTGAATTCAACGAAAATTGATCGAGATCCATGGACCGATTCAAATACCTGATTGACTTAGTTAGTTAGTTAGTTAGTTAGTTTTCTGAAAACCATAATCCTGCTGTTAGCAACACACATAACGCAATTTTAAGCTCTATGACTTCTTGCTTAAATGCACACTGGGAGTTGTAGTTAGCTTCTGCCCCAAAGAGTTTATGTGCACAGACTTGAATCCTCAACTTTTTATGAAAGAAATAGATATTTTCTCATGCAGCTGTTAAGCTTTTTTATTGATGATTCAGTCTGGAGTATTTTGCGTTGATCCAAGCCACAGATGTGCTGCCACCTTGAGTAACATCGTCTATGAGGAACAATAAATGGGACTTTTGTCTCTGAAACTAGGGCTGCCTGAAATAGCTGCTTGCACTTTGGACTTAAAGCCAAAAGATCTAAACCCAATTGAACACTTGTGGGAGACTTTAGACTGTGAGCTCTACCAACATTGCCAAAACACCAAACTGGTGGATTTATTTTAAAAGAATGTTGTTTATCTTCTCAGTATCGTTAGAGACTTGTACAATGTATGCCAAGAAGCACAGCCCTTCCTGAGTAAACGCATCATTACTGGATGAATGCCTCCAAGGAGAGCTCCATCAGATCTACATGCACTATCTGGAGGCATTTTTTCAATGTGTTTCATGTCTATTGCAATTTGCACAGACCTTAGAAACACAAAAATGCAAGCGTGATCAAAAAAGGGTTTGTAAACATTCATCAGAAATGGTAAATTTACACAGAGCCCATTAGAGAAATCACATACTGTGTTTTGGCCGTTATATGAAAAATGATAAATCTGGGGGAGAGTTACTGTGTTTTTTATCTCCACAACTTCAAGTGAATATTTTTGGAAAAAGACTATAAATGTCAGAGATATTATTATCAAGAATACCATTGTACCTAATGTTAAACTAAAAAAATATTTACACCGCCTAAAGCAAAGAAATAAAGAAAGTCAGACTTCAAAAGGTGCTGTAAAAACATTCAGATAGAAGAATGCTAATCATTTTGATAAAATAAGTCACTTGTAACAGTGTTGGTCATAAATTCTATAGACCTCTCTCAGTATGTCTCCATCTCTAGCACTTCACAGTGAATGCACACTTATATTCATAATAAGGTTACTTACTATATTCAAAACACCCACAACACAACCTACAATAAGCACCTGTACAACATTCATATACCGGATGACAAGGTTGAAAGCCCGAACATTATGTTCAGATCATGCCATGTATTCACTTTCACCCTTCTACACTATGTATCACCGACTTCCATAAAATATGAGCCGCAGCCACACAATATAATCAGAGATTCCTTCAGGCTTGTAATGTTATGTTATGTTGACAAGTTATTTTCACAGGTCACCTGTATAGATGTACAGGCAGACAATGAGTTTGGATGGAGGAATTTTGATTTCAGATCACAGCTTTGGTTGGAAGCAATGAAAAAGTTTGATAGAATATGAGCTATAAAGGAGACCGCCACTGTATGGTCACAGAAGCATTCCTTCTTCTGTTGACTTGCAAAAGCCACAGAGTGGGGCATGTATTAAAAATGCATCAGATGGATTCACAGGCAGAGGACTGAGGGCTTTCATACTTCCATACTCATTACTCTATCCATTTACAGTGCAGTGGAATTATTATGAAAAGCGCTGCTGAAATTCAATTCGACATTTGCATCTTAAGAGGTGACTGTGATTTGAGTATGTGTGCGAGCATGTTGGTGTGTGTATTTGTTTATGCATGAGTCATCCCTCATTGTGTTAGAAGTGGTGTGAGATGGTGTAGTTATTTATTTATTTGACTTTATCACTTTTTAACCTTTATGTGATAAATCAAAGTGACAAAAGAAGGAAAGATAAGAAGAGGGAGGAATGACATGCAATTTGATCACAATTAGTGTGCCCTGATGTGCAAAGCTACTGCCCAAAACATTGAGTAGGTAAACCTGGATTTGAAGATCTGAAACTGTTAGTTGAATAATCAATCATTTTTGGACAAAAAATGAATCTGCAAAATTTCAATCTCTAAAATGGGAGGGTTTGATGGTTTTCTTTGCATATATCACAGTGGATGGAATATCTTGGGGTTTCTGATAAAACAATACATTTGTATATGTCACGTTGGGCTCTGATTTATCATAATGGCCATTTTTTACTACAATGTTTATACTTCAAGTCCAACAGAATACTATAGCTGTATGTCAAGTATTGATGGAACTGTTTTTATTACTGCTACTTGAATTAAATAGTAAACACATTGCTTAATTTTAAGCAAAAAGGTGCATCCATGCATGCGCACACACTGTGTGATTGTATAAATGTCCTGAGGAGAAGATAGTTTACTTCATCTAGACATTATGTAAGATGTAGGTCAACACTGTGAGGAGGACATATGTACTAAGTGTCCTCAAAAAGATTTACCCCAGGAGAATGAATTAAGTTTCAACTCAGCATTGTAGGGAGGAAATAAGCTCAAATGTGAACACCTTACACATGAGAGCCATTGTTTTTATAATACATGTTTTTATGTAGTAGGTCACTTAAAGGGGGGAAACTCTGATCTTGTTTTGTTTCTCTTTGAAGAATGTGGGACATATTATTAATTCTTTTCATCATGGCTGTCAGCAGACTTCACCGAGACAGTCACAAAGAAAACTGCACACAGAGTGGTCTGTGGATTATCCTGAGTAACCAGAATATTTGTAATTCTCTGGCTGCTGGCATGGCTATAGGCTCGTAGTCTTGTTTTAAACTATGTCTTATTTAAATAGTTGTTTTCAACACTTTGAGCATCACAAACAAAATCCTATTGACTCCCATTGTTGCACAAGTCACAATATTGGGCATCTCAAATTCTTGGCAAATCAAGACGACTAGCAGGATTTTTTTTTTTTTTTTCTCTGATTTTAGTGAACTGACCCTTTCATTTATTCTGCAGTTAGAACAAACAAATACATTTTTCTCAGCAAGCTATCATTGGTTGTGTCCCCCCTGGACTGGTGAATATTTGTCAAACAACTTAGTGAATTTCCCTGTGTATCAGTGGCAGTCAGCCAAAGTCTTAGAAGAAATATTAAAAGATAAATGAAAGTTGGAAGGTGTCATCACTAAATGCCTGGGGAGAACACTGGGCTTGACATTGATGTAGTAACATCAAACAGGTTTATTATGGTTCACACAAACAGAAACAACATTCACAATGCCACCTGATGAGGAGTGACATGTTCTTCTTTTATTATTGAACCAATTACCTCATGCGTACCACTGACAGATGCATTCATGAATTTCAAATGGTCTCTTGGCCTCCCTGTGCTACCACCTACAAGGCCTGAATCCCTGAAGCAGGTGAGTGAAGCGCTTGAGCATGAGAGTCACTGAAGCATTTAAAATGAAAACAACAATACGAAATTCTCACATGTATATGCCACATGTAATTTTAGACAGTTTTCAGTATTAAAAAATACACATGCTGATTTTAGCATGCAATGGATGTTGATGTCCAACACTTCTAATATACTGTCAGTCTTAAAAATAATAAAACATTTAGGATATTCTGGCTTTTTCACATTTACACCATTTCCACTGCAAGTGGTATGTTTTTATAGCCCAACACTAATGCAATAATATTAAGTTACTTGTTTTATGTATGTAATCTACTCTCCAGACAAATCTATTGATGTTAGACGATTCTGTAAAACTGAGGATTACATTCAATCCAATTTCAACGTTTTTAACATTCTCACTTTCTATGATATCTGTGCATGACAACTACAGTGAGGTTAAGGGTTAGGAAATGGTTATGCAAAGGGTTTGGCAACAAAAACTCAGGTCAGGGAAACATCATGGTAACAATTAGGGTGATCACTTTCAATCCATATTGGAGCCAACATGAAGTTCAACGGTTAACAAACACGTGACCATTGGTGACCGTGAGGTTTGTGACATGAGGCCAACAGCATGAGAGTTTAACATGCTACATGCTCACATACCACAACCTCCACACTTGCAATAAGCCATGTTACATATACACAAGGCAGATAGTAGTGCCCTTCACTTTGTCATCACATTACTTCCCACATTGGAGCTGATTATAGGATGTAAATCGTGAGGTGTGGAATTATCCAATATAGATGTATCTCTTTAGAAAACTGGGCTGCTGTAAGTTAGAATGAATTCACCTTTGCTCAAAAACACTTGCAGGACACCTTCAATCCCAAGACTCTATTGGTTAGAAATGTACCTCCCCACACAGCCTATTTTATTATCTGCCCTTATGTCAAAATAAAATCCTTTCCTGGTGATATTAACAATAAATGTCTATTGAGCTGCCTCTACGTGTTTTATGGTTTAAGTGGAAATACTGTAAGCAGAGCCACAATGGGCACCATGGGTGTGCTGCAACGATGACAGTTAAGGGACTCATAGATATATATCCAAACAGGTTACAAGCTTTCCTGGTTAAGTTATGATCATTTCCGACAGGTTTTTATTAACAACATAGTCTTAAAGTAAGATTGAAAAATGTGGTTCCCATTTGCGTTGCAGTGTCCTTGAAGGCTGTAAAAGAAACATGACAATCATGTTTCTTTTGATATACAGTGAATGAGGTTCAAGTGACAGTTGTATACAGGACCTGTTTACGTTTTACTGCCAATTTAGCACACATCATGCAAACTGATTTTGCAGCGGGCTACTTCTGGACTTTACAAAAAGCAAAGTGAAAAACAGACTTTTACCTAGTTTCACACAGACCATCCCTCCCTTTACAATGTCATATTAAAGTAGTAGTTTGGAGGAATGCTTACTCAGTCATTGCAACATATTAAAAACTTGCATGTGCCCTGCAAAAAAACACCACTTTTATAAGGTCTTCTGGAAATATGCATGGGTGTTTGTACATCAATATTTAAGGAGAGTGAATAGTACTCTAGTATCCCTCATGGCTTTACACTCCTTACACTTGTGTATGTATGGCCCATTAAAGTGAACATGATCACATTTTGCCACACAGTGTGTTAATCTAAACCAATCTATTCTAATTAAACCTAATCTTATCTCATCTAATCTACATCTGAAGCAGCATAAATTCGTAGGGAAAGTGGAATGTATTTTATCTTTACTTTAAAACCACTGCACAAGAGTTTTTTTTTTCTAGCTTCAATATGTTCCATGGAGGTGAAAATAATGGGTGAGATGTATTTATAAAATGATAAACACTGACTTTTTTCAGCATTTCATGGGTTTCAACATGAACAGGGTCAAATATTTGGCTATATATGCTTGGTGTGGGTAATCTGTTCCACCCTTCCACATCAGTGGGGTAATTATTATTTATTGCACCCATATGAGCAGCGTAGCTCTGCCCTTGTTATGCCATAATCAGGTCTTTACATTTATAATTTTCAACCTCAGAAGAGATATTTCTCATGTTATTTACACTCATTATTGTAAAGGTTAAGCCCTGAAATGCTTTGTCCCATTCATTTGTCTTTTCTGTCAGTAATGAACTCTGGCAGATAGGTCTACTAATCTTTTGTTTGAGCCTCTAATGCATTAGGATAAGGAAAAGAGGAGATTGTGATTTATTAGATACACTGGCTTTTGCGTACATGATAGATACAGAAAGTATGTCTTGACATCTGATTACACACCAAATGGTATGTACATATTGCACATTCCACCATTGATTAATCCCATACAACAAAGTAAAAGGAGGAATTTGGTGAAGATCACATACAGTTTTGACAACAATCAATATTATATAACATTTGGATGTAAATTTCATTTTCAATAAGCACATAGTGTAATAACTGTTTTGTTTAACAGAGTATTTTATGAATGATAATGACATTGATAATGGGGGGTTAAACTTGCAGGAACAGCTCTGTTCAAATAGAGCTAAACTGACAGTGACATAGTATACACCAAGTTTATTTTCTCATTATGGTTTTTGTACCATAACTTAACTCCAACAAATAAATTAATCTCACTGAAAAATTGTGCATAGCTCAAAGCCTGAAGAGAACCAAGATCTTGTTTATAAAATGTGGATAAGTTACCAGAGAGCTTGGAGAGATGTTACAGGCTAAAGAAAACTCTAAACCTTCACAGTCTGATTAGAACTAATTATATTTCATTTTTTGTAGGATAATCAATTATTGGGTCTATAAAATGTAACAAAATAGTAAAAAAGAACAATTTTGCTATACCCAAAAGTGATGTCATCAAACAGTTGTTTGTTTTTGTTTTTTTTATTCTGACCAAAAATTTATAAACCAAAGATATTAAATTTGCTAGCTCATTAGAAAACCATCTAGAAGCTGGATCAAGGGAATGTTAGAATGTTAGAATTTTTGCTTGAAAAATAACTTAATTACAATAAATTTATAATGAACTGGTTAGACAATAAATATTTCTGTTGATTGATCAACTGATTGTTTCAGCTCTACTTCGAGCACAGTAATATTCATGTCATGCATTACACTATATCACATGAATGTGCATCATGAAAAGCAGAACATGATGCCTTTTGGGCAAAATAAGTTTGTTTTTTTTTTCAGCTAGGGGCCTAAAGCTACAAGCAATTTTGGATTTTTAATATATCAGAGCTGTTGTTGAGCTGTTTTCATGGGGTTCAAAATTTTCTAGCAGCACCCCGCTTCCAGCTATCAACACTCTGACAGCCAAAAACAGGGTAAGTGCTCAGTGCTGTCGGTAGCATGCAAAATCGTGTCTGTTTCATTTCAGACAATGTGAAAAGAGAAGCAGGACTTTAATCCAGGCTCGTGGATGTCACGCAGTCTATGGAGTGTTAGCTGGCTATGCTGTGTTATTTATGCTTTAGGGTGATGAGGCCAAAATTTCTTCACACACACACACACACACACACACACACACACACACACACACACACACACACACACACACAAAAACCTGTTTAAAGAGTCTCTCAGAAAGAAGGAGGAACCCCTGGGTGAGTTTGATACAGCTATGTAGAGTCATACTGGTGAAATCTTCTGAGCTGTGGCACACAATTAACAGACCAATGTGTAGACCACAAAATATAAATGAGAGCAGAGCTATCCCAGGGCAATCTGTTGAAAAATTCCTCATGAGCTGCCATTAAAGAAGCAAGGCTTTTCCAAATAAAAAGACTCTAACAAGCAGAACATTTACATTACAAGAAAATATTTCTCCTTCATTTGCCACCATGCAGTGTGTGTTTTCACTCATATTTAAAAACATAATAATAAGCAATATTTACCACACACAAACACATGCATGCATCTGTAAAAATATGCAAGCACACACACACAGTTGCACAAACACCCCAGGCCTGCGGCTTGGTAGAGCACTAATAGGCTTTGCTGTCAGCTCCTAGCCTTCCACCAGACAAAGGGATGCTTTCTGTCACACACACAGTCATTGAAGTTTGTATCCAGACCTTTAACTGACTCTTCAGACTAGCAGCAGTGAGTCATGCTAGGGAAATCAGGGCCTATGCACCGACTATGTCCTCCCATTGCGTAGAGACACGCACACTCTTTGCTACTCCTCAGTTTAACCTCTGTGTATCTCCATTTGTATTCTTAGTCTGAAACATTCTGTTTATTCAGCAGGCAGAGAGCAGGAAATAGAAGACTACATGCTGTGGGAGACTCAAGGTGATGATCGGGAAGAGGACACCCTCTGACTCTCTGTCCCAACTGCATAATACCATATACTTAATGCTATATCACAGTCTTTATAGTGTAGTTGTCTCTGCAGTTATTTTGCAATAACTTAATCTACATCACGAATTTGTCTGAAGAGGAAATTACAAAATGAATTTCAATGAAAACCAATTAAACTGAAACTACTGCCAGTTAAATGTAAAGAGAAAGTTCAACGTTTGTACAGATATTCTTGGAGCTTTGAGTTCTTGAAAAGACAAATTGTGTCATGCAACCAAACTCCTCTTAATTCTTGTGATCTTACCATCTTCTTGGCCAAAACAATGGCCAGTAGCTTCTTTTGTGTTAAACTGAAATATATAATTGATTAGAAGATGGACATGTCCCAAGCGGATCCTAAGAATCAGTACTGGGGCCAATCCAGGCATATTCAAATGGATCAGTATCGACTAAAGTAAAGCTAAGAGCTCTAAGTGCTCTACGCAAAGTGTGTGAATTTGAAACATTATTTGGGCGCAGCGATGACTGACAGTGAAGTTAGCAAAATTCATGGATTCGCTAGGGAACAGACACTAAAAAAATCCCTCATCTCTCCCCTCCTCATTTTAAGAGCAGTGTACGAAACATTCAGCTAGTGGTTTCTCATTTTTTAGCCAGTACCAACAGTCGCTTTCGGTGGTTAACACTGTTCACAGTGGTGGCAGTGACAGCAGGTCATATCAACTGTTGCTAATAAACATCAATTCCGAGATACATTGATAGCAGGCAAAAATTTAACTTACCTGTTGTGGGACTTGTGTCGTCTATGTAAGCCGGTGTCTGTAGTTTGCCAAAGATCATTTGTGAGACAAACTACACTACTATTACTTTTTATTATTATTATATTGTAATTACAGCGCCGTTCAACCAGGAGAGGACTCTGTAGTTCCAAGAACTCCAACAGAGTGATATGTCTTTTTTCTAGCAGATTTCTTTACATTGGTTCAGTATTAGGATCAAGTACTTTATGAAAAATAAGGTGTGTAAGATGTAGTTGGCTTCCACTGCAATGTGTCCGATAAATGTTTAATCAAGTGTTGGGTTGGACTCTGCATCAGCAGATATCCAGTGTTAATGGACTTGTATCAGGGTCAAAATAACTTAATTGGGACATTTGTGATTAAAAAGTCTTTAGTTTTTTTTTTTGTTTTTTTTTTTAAATGTCACTGCCCCACTACCTAGCGCATGCTAGATACTTGAACCTACACTGCCTTTTGCCTCCACACTGTGCTCTGGGTGAGAACTCATACCACTGATCATCCGTACAGAACCTTAAGGACAACATGAACTCACACAACTTGGTTTCTATGAAAGCCATCCAAAGCTGCAATATCTTAATAAGCATCATCGTGGGTTGACAGGTCGGCACATTAGAATATGCCACTGCCAGTGTTGATTCGCATCAACTCTCCAGATAAGCAGCAATCACATCCAGAGCATGCTTTCCAAATCAATTGACACACATTAACTGATGCAAATCTACGTGACATAGCTGTTGTGTGCTGCATTTTAGAATTAGTCTGTAGTATGGACTTGGGACAGGTGTCTCTCAGCTAAGTGAGAAAGATAGAGAAATAGATGGAAAAGCTGAAACACTCTCTACAGTCGGATTGTAAAGTGGTGTATCTTTGCCAGCATTTGTTAGAGATTTGTGTGTTAAACACAGCCTCTCCTGTGATGATGGCTGTCAATAAGTCGAATTAGCAGTCATCAGTGCCTGTTCATGGATAGTGGTTTTGTATTTTTTATGTGCTTCTGTGCTCTTGTAATTTAAACAACAGTGTCTAAAAGAAAGATTGGAGGTAGGAGGCAAAAGTTTGGCTCACACACACACACTGGGGTTATTGATCTTTTAGTTGGCGCGTTTTTACACCTCTTACATACCCTAACATTCCACTTGTTATTTTATTATATAGTTCTGTGCTTTGTTTTATGGCCATGGAGAAGTTGCTCTCAGGGAGTTTTAGCGTGCACACAACGCACACTAGCACACAAACACACACTTTCAGATGGAAACACCTATGCAAGTGGGTGCGTGCAGCACATGCACCACTAGCACTTAAACATTAATTCTAATATCACTCATACAGATACAACCACACACACAAATATGCAGTTTATGTGTGGCACACACACACACACCACACACACACACACACACACTTAGGAGACAGGCCACATTTATTTATGGTTGCCATTTTCTCTGTCTTGTTGTCCAGGGGCAGAATTTGTGTTGGCATGTGGATAGCTTTAATGCCAGTCTCTTCACTCCAGTCTCTTGTGAGCTCTATCTACTTCATCTCTGTCTGCTATGCGAGGACAGTTTTACCATGTGTATTTCTTCTGCTCACAGGCTCACCATTACTCTCTGCCTCTTTCCTTGTGTTCTTTGTCTGTCTCTCTGTTTTGCTATTACTTTTTCTTTTGTGATAGGCTGTCATCTGTCTTGATATTTTTTTACTCTCTGTCTGGCCTCTTCCAGTAATATTTTTGAGTCATCATGGTCATGAAATCTTAAGAAACAGGGACAAAATGTTTGAAGTTTATACCAGGTAAACATGGCACACAAAGACCAAGTGTTAATCATCAATAAACCAAATCTGAAACATGTTTTTATACCTATACTGACTCATCATTAGGGCTGGATAAGTTCATATGGAATCTCTTAATCTCACAACATAGTACAACAAAACTAAGTTCATGTACTACTGGTTTGCTATTTTTTGTAGGGAAATTTAATTGTTGTCTGGATTATTTTCCCTGGCTAAGTTTTACCAGTCACAACAGTGCTACGTTTATGTACTACACACTTGTCAAGGTGGTCAGGGTGGATGGTGGGTGTACAAATTGCAGAATTTTGACACTACTTTTGAGACCTGGGTTCTGCATCGGGTTAGGTTTAGGCACTAAAAGCACTTTAGATATGGATAGGGAAAGATGGTAGTTACAGTTAAATGTTAAAAAAAAGTTATGCGTCATCCCTCATCCCTCAACTTATCTGATTTTTGCAATATTTAAACAAGAACAGGATCTTTTCTCGAACATTAACTCCGTGCTGTGAGTGTCTCAGCATAACCATAAAAAAAGTTAAAGCAGATATGTACTGCAAAAAGAGGTATTATTAGACAACAAAGCATTGTCAGTGAACATTTTGCTGATATGTTCGGTATCTACATTTTGTGACTTGCCAAATACAATAATTAACCTCTGTCTCCACATATTTCCTGTCCCTCTCTCTATTGTCCACTCAATGAGATGAATATTGGACCGTAATACTTCTTATCCTGAATACGTTAGTAAATACCATGGATCATTTATATTGAGATAATCCTGTAACTGTAAATTTACTTTGTCAATATTGCCTTCCTCCCCTGCCATGTGTCTGGCTATGTCCTTTAAAGAGGCATGAAAATGAGTTAGGTATATAGCTATCATTGAAATTATTTGTCACTGTGTTCAGACATTAGTTGTGATCTTTCTTTGGAGGTACAATGTAATAACTGAACATGCCAGTTCGTGTCAAACATTCTCCTTCTCCAAAGTGCCTCATAAAACATTAGTTTGTAAAAAGCCAGTTTGATTTAACTCTACTGTAGTGATGATTTCTTTTAAAACGCTTTGAAAGAGGTTATTACAAGCACTGGAAGCTTTTCTGAAACAATATCCCAGAACAGCGCATTCTCCTCTAAAAAAAAAAGAAAAAGAAAAGAAAGAAAAGAAAAAGCACCAGTGGCTGACTTGTTAAAACTAAAACTAATTCATTTGCACCAAAACTTTTTGGTGTACACAAGTACACAGTACACAAATGCCTTTGGCCAACTCTATGAACTACAAGCGGTAAGAGTATATCTTTAATTAAAGAGGCTTTTTTGTGAGTCATTGGCAAACAACCATAAAACGGGGCAACTTAATACCCCCCCTTCCTTTCAAATCAAATCAAAATTAATTAGCTCACACCAAGTAATATAGCACAGACAAATGCCATGTTATTTATATATAAAATATAACCAACCATTAATAAAGTGACTGTAAAACAAAAGCTTTTGTTTTTACTCTAAGCTCTCTTCTTTCCTCGTACTGCTGATAAACTGGAAGTGATGGTTCTGGACACTGAGAACATACACAGAGCTTGGTAGACTGTCAAAAGTATGCGTGTTTTACTATATGTATGAAGTGTCTTGGCCGTACATCCATTTAAATGTAGCCCTAAGCCAAGAGCTGTTAGCGTGATAAGTGACAAGTAACCCAGGAACTTCTCAAGTTACTTCTGAAATACAGCCTTACCCTGTTTAACCTCGACTACTTGTCAGCCAAGACATTCTCTATTTTTGTCCCCCCTATGTTTCACAACAAGCCGACTCTTTTCCTGAAAGGCTCAGCAGCAACCTGACAGATGTGTTAGGGGTGCGCCGGGTTACTGCAATTGAACATGATGCACACTCTGCTCACAGAGGCTGGCTGAGGGAGCGTAACCAATATGAAAACCTCAACCAGAGCCAGATATGCTGTAAAAAGTGCAATTCTACATTTAATCTATAAATCCATGATCTACAAATATATCTGGCTCGTTTTATCTTAGATAATTATAATATAACATTTCATAGCCCATAACACTGTTATTTTAATACAGACAGATTCCAAGTCACTTTCCCCTCAATGTCAAAAAATGAGCATCACCTGCAGCGTGACTTCACAAAACGTTCTTGCCAACATGTTTCACCTACATTGTACAAATGAGCAAGACAATGAAATAAGTTGAGGAGGTAACAGCAATGCCTTGTGTGGATTGAGAATCTATGTCATGTCACAAAATTACTGATCATGTAGGGCTGGGTACAGTCTGAAAACTTTCTTTATATTACCAATATAATAAGCAGAGGTATTAAAATTATATATTTTCACCGTCTATCTTTAGGAAATAAACAAGTTTTTCTACAACATTTATTTAAAAAAATTTCTACATTTATTTCTACAAAAGAAATAAATGTTGGCAGCCGTGCACAGTCACAGAAAACCCACACAGCTAATATTTTAATATTTTGGCTGATTAAACCTCTCTTCAGGACAGTGTGGGAATGTACCAATACTGCTTGATTGACATCTCCCTCACTTTCCTGTTACGCTTTGTTGCATGAGTAAGAGCAGGAATACTGAAACCTTTCAGATTACTCTTCACACGGGTCGACTCATCTTCAGTGTCACTAGCCGAAATATCTAAAACACGTGTATCTGTGTGCAGGGCCATTAAATATAGTCTGCATACAAGTAACAACACACAATCTTTGCCTAAATAAAATACAATCGAAAATTAAAAATATTTAACTTAAATCACAGGAACAATCTAATTAAAGAAAAACACGCAAGGGTATGACTGGCCAGGCATTCTATGCTAACTTTCAGTACTTTCAGTTTTAACTACTCAGGCTACAGACATGGTACAGACATATTTTTGGGATTTATTTTTTTGGTACCAAGGGGGTCTTGAGTTTGATATCAAGATCTACTGTCATAATATATTTAATTTTATTTCAACTTCATGCAAGAGTCCAGTAAATTCAAAATTTCTGTAAAGCAATGCCAGGAAAACAAAAAAGAATATTGAAGAGGTATCAACTTTTGCAGAGATACTATAGCAAAAACAACAGATGACAATTCAAACCAGGGATATGAATTTTATGAAGTTGACCTTTGACCATTTGGATATAAAATGTCATCACTTCATCATTTTATCTTACTAGACATTTGTGTGAAATTGTGTCATGATTAGCATATGAAGAAAGGAACGGACAGACCGACAATGGAGAGATGGACAACCCAAAAAAATAATGTCTCCCGCCAGACAGGCCTCCTCATTATCCAATATAGTTCTCAGCCAAAAGGGCCTTTTATACCTTTTTGAAATAATCTTCAAGCTGCTATTGATGAAGCTGACTCCTGCATAAATCTAGACTTAAAACCTATTTGTTTTTGCCATCCTACATGTAAGCGCAACTTTCTCATCTATATGGAATTAAAATTTACCAAATGTCCAGGAAAGTGGATTTTACTTTATTGGACTTTTTGGATTTAGTCATTGTATATCTAAATTGGATTTACTATAATCCCACTGTTGTAATCTGGTTCTATTGTTGTTATAACTTTCTCTTCTTTTTTTCTATAATTACATCCTCCTACCGATGGTTGCACCAAGGAGCATGGGTGGTCTCTTTGAATTGCCTCTCCCAAGTTTATTCCCATTTATTTCTGTTTTTTGTGGAAGGTTGTTCCTTGTTCTGTTAGAAAGCTTGTGCTGGATCAGGAACTTTTGATGATGCATGCCTGTTAAGACCATTGACACATTCCATGTCATAAATAAACCTGACTTCACTTAATATCCAAGAGTCAAAGAAAATAATGTTCTTGTCCTAACGGAGTGTGCAACATGTCGACCTCATGGCTTGGGCTTTGATCTGCAACAGCTGTTGACCTTGTATACACTTGTTTGCCTTTCCAATTATGACTAATCAATTAAATTTACCACAGGTAAAGTGTAGAAACATGATGATGATGATCCTGAGGCACCTGAGCTAAATTTCGAGTGTCAAGGGCCTGAATACTTGTCAATGTAATATTTCAATTTTTTCCTTTTTTTTTTTTTATAAATTTGCAAAAAAATTCTAAAAGGTCTGTTTTCACTTCATTATATCAGGTATTGAGTGATTGTGGAGGGAAAAATTATTTGATTTTATTTTAGCATAAGGCATAATGTGAAAAAATTGTAGGGGTCTGAACACTTTCTGAATGTACTCTAAGTGAGGTGGACAAGGGGGCAATTAAAGTCCATTATTGCTTAATGGTTTTTAAATTGATATGTAAGGAAGAGAAATAATCGTTGACCCTATTCATTGCAATGGTAATCAAATGTTGCTGATTTCAGTAACAGATTGTTATCAGCATGGAAACACTCATTTTAGTGAAATTTGAAAACACATTTTCTTCTGTGACAGGCTTAAAAGATGACACTGCAGAGAGAAAACAGAGTACGTTAAAATTGATTTACTTAATGAAGTTCACACAACAAAAATATTATATTTGTAATGAGATAACTGTAAACATTTAATGATTGTTAAATGGACAAAACTAGTTGTCAGTTTTTCTAAGATCACTGCGGTAACATGCATTGCCTATAAACAAGCACAATGTACAGATTATTTATGGTAAAAATGCACTGAGTTAAAGTAATCTCGCCCCGATGCTGATTCATTACATCTACTAGTTGAAATCTAAATAACTGCAGCTTGTCTTAGGTTTTACTGTTATATTAAAACAACAGACATGTACAATTTGATTTCATTATTTAGTATAGAAGGTAGACTCAACTGTCAATCTATGTAGCTTGGTACACCTCGCTAAAACTAGTGCAGTCTAATACAACTGTCCTGCAATTAATCCTATGAAGGATATAATGTTCAGTTTTTTAAATTAGGGAGGTGTTGGCTCAACTGTACCATCATTTTTGAGGCTGTACTTTGTTGTGGTGTTGTTAAATTGTATTGCATTATACTGACAGGTGTTGTATTTTGTCCAACCCATTTATATCAATGGAGGTAGGCTAGATAATAGAAACACCTCTCTGATTATTGTACTGTATAAATAAAAGTCTAACAGCGCCACAAACTACGAAATTATAACCTTTGTGAAGCTAGAATTTATTCTAGGACTTTTGTATTAGACTGCATGAGTTTAGCTAGAGGTACCTAATAAACTGCCAACTGACTATATATGAAATGTAAACACTAATACAGCATTTCTCATACATGAACTGGATTTTGTTTGGGAGGAAAAAACAAGCTTGTTACAAGTATATACATGTTTTTCTAGAGTGAGCTGACAGTGACATGCTGAAGTAAAAAAAAAACAAAAAAAAAACATGCACACTTGTATAATGCAACCACACACACACACACACACATGCGCGCACTATGAAACATTATACAAGCCATGTTTTTGGAGCTGAGCAGTCTGTGGGACATGAACTATTATATTGCAGCAGAGCAGCAGTTCAGCACTGTCAGAACACATGCATTTATCATGGATGAACTGTCTTCTCTTCGTTTTAATTATCAGAATGTGCAGCTGTGTGGAAAATAATCCAAGGTGCACAGTGCCATATTTTAACTCCCACAGCAGAAACATTTTTTAGGGGTAAATATTTATCACTGCCATTAACCTTCAAGGCAAGATTATGCCTGTTTACAACATTCAGGTCATGGATGTTTCTCATAAATATTGTGCACAAATGTTGTAGAACAGCAACACATTCACACACATGCATCGTATGCAGCTTAACACACAAACACACATGCACCTTGGATGACTGTGAACAGCAGAAATTGTTCTTTTTGTATCTTTAACTTAAAAAAGGCAAAAAAGCCACTGCACAGTTTGAGGATATGAAAACACTGGCCTAGAGCCAAGGCTGTGAAAAAATAAGCTTTGAACCCAAAGAAAAGGTCTGAAACAGTGAAAAAAAAAAATTATGGGTGTGAGACAAAAAGTTTTGAAAGTGAAAAAAGGTTTTCAGACCTTTCATACAAATGTGTCATTCATTCATTCAAACTCTTTAGTCAAGTCCTTCCTTCCATCAGCTTTCTACATGTTCTGTTAATGTCTCCATTATTTTTGTAATTTTTCAGCTGGACAAGAGAGGGAAACTCTTCATGTACAACTTTCAACCCAGTCCTTGTTAAAAGCCTTGATGTGCAGAATGTTTCTGTGATAACAGCATTTTTCAAATTATTCTGATAACAGGAGTTTTGGTGAAAACTGGTGCAGTCTTTGTGCAACTTTCAGCCCACTAATCTGTGTGTCCCTCGGTCAGAACCATAGTTTTTGTTGACACAGGGGGGTGGGGGTGGGAGGGGGGGGGGGGGGCTGGGCTGGCTTAGCCACAAGCTTATATGTGGCAGCCAGACCAGGTAAGCTGAATCTTCCTGATGACCGAACTCCACCCATCAGGCTCCTGCAGCGAGAGGCCCACTCAGAGAGGGTCGTCACATATGAAGTAGTCAAAGGAAATGCAATTTGTTTGTTGGTGAGCTCAGCACATCAAAAATGCATCTACAAAGCAAGACAACAGTCTTTTTCTGAATTTTTTGACAGTGGATGAGTTTGAAATATTGCAGGAAATAATGGAACAAGAAGGAGCAGCTGCAGTGAGCTGTTAGATGAAGAGCTGCAGGCGACAGTCTGCACACCTCTAACTTCTCAGCGAGGTAACCATATCTTTTCATTGTGCCCTGTTGTTCGCAGACTTGTGCCATGTGCAGCATAAAAATCAGATCACTGTTGCTCACAGAATGACTTCTTTATTAAACTGACAATAGTTTTTTGTTGCCCCCAGAACTCTGTGACCTGTAGAATTCAACCACATTCGCTGTTACCACTAGTAACAGTGATCAGTAATCTTTAAGATTGTCTCTTTAAAACAGGTTTTATTGTTCAATTATATTAATTATACATATATTATTGTTTAACACAAGCACTCAAAGAACTCAGGGGCTTTATAAACTTATTTTTAATGAATGTTCCAATCCTCATTCATATGTGCATGTCCATGAAAACTCTCTCTCTTTCAAGCATCTCATCAGCACTCAGGCCCTACAGAGCTTCATTTCCATCCACAGTTTTCAAATGACACTAGAAGCATTTGTGGCAAATCAAGCCACCAGCCAAATGTGAAAATGTTTTGAATCTCTGACTGCATCAAGAAGCTTTGAGATTTGACCAGCTATTTATTCAAATCAAGCTGTTTCACAAAAGGCTGGAGATAAATATTCAATATTTATGTTGAATTGTCTAAAATGTCTTGTTAAATACAGATTTGGCTCTAGAAAATAAATTGTTGTGTTTTTAAAATGTATTTAAAAAGAAAATTAAAAGAGTTCAGATATGCAGCAGATGTGCAATTGCAACCATAGAACACCATAAAGTTTACGGTTGTCATTGTGGAAAAAAGTGGAATCACACATCATCCTGCTGTATTATGCTAACTATTTATATTGGCAGTAGTATGTATCTGCTTATTAATAACTAGGGTAATATTGTGTACTGTTGTGTTGCAGGGTGGGAACGAACACATCTGATTAGATGACTGCGTGTTGGATTCTCAAGATTTCTGTAATAAGCTGTAGAAGTGCTTTGTGACAAATACCACTCCCACATCCCTTGAGTCAGCTGAGTGATCCTGTGGGCACAGAAGGCAAGTGACGAGTGAGAGGAGGAGGCTGGCACAGCTGACGGGCTGCACAGTTCGAACCCAGGAAAGGAACTACTTAAAATAAACAGTTTTGTGGAAAGTTACTTTGTTATTTTCTCTGAATAGTAAACTATCACCTTACTATGTCAAGATTCATGACCTTCCAATACTTGAAAGTTGCCCACCAACCAAAAAGCATGAAAAACCACATGAAACAAAAACAACATGTTGATACTCATGTTGAAATCAGTGAAGCCAAAATATCCCAGAATTGCCTCCATGGTGAACTGGTGACATCATTTGGACACAGGGCGCAGAGTCTGCACAGTAGTGTTTAGGGAGTGGAGCTGCAGTATCGATGTCCCAACCCTGTAGCAAGTCAATCACCGCTGTCAATCCTGACATTACATTCCCATTTTGTAGCATCAACTAACTAATTAAAACCAAACTTATCAGAAAGCACTTGAACATACATCATCATAATAATAACTACTTAAAATGACAGAAACCATCTTTGGGAAAAATGTATTTGATGTGTACTTTAATTTATTAGTTTGGCCCATGTCCCGTCCACTTACATGGAGGGAGAGGGGTTTATAAGGGGGCAATTGAGACATTTTGGTTTCGCTTTTGGGGAGCTGTGTTGTCCATCTTCATATACAGTCATTGGCTAGCTTTACCTGAGGTACGTTATCTTGTTCAAAAAGCTGATTAAGTCCTCCCCATAGTTACCATTGACAAGGAGCTACAGCTGAATTTTTCACTTATAAGAGTAATAGAAGAGTAAACAGACAGAAAATGGCATGAACATATAAGGTCTGTTTTCCCTAATAAAAATATATATATTCAGATAATGAAGAAGCAGAAGAAGAAGAAATTCATAGAGTTAGGAAAATAAAGACAATCACAGGACATTAACACAGGTACAACATATTAAAAAGAACAATGCAAATGGGAGCATGTGTAAAACATAGACAGAACTTAGTGTGGAGCAAACTGTCTGTAGACAATTAAATCTATACCATGATTATTTCTACCATGTTGTTCACATAGAAACAGCACAGTGTGGAACCCTTAATAGGACAAACAAAAAAGTAGGACAACAGCTGTCCATATACCCAAATTCCAATTCTATTCCATTTAATTTCAACAATTTCCTGATAAAATTTGCTTTACTCTGCAAGAGAACTCTGGTGATAAATAGGTGTTCCCAAACACACAGGGTGCTATACAACAAACACCTTCAGAGCTTTCTTGTGACCCAGACCTTTCAGTCTATGCCTTGGCAGTTGTCTTGTTCATGTGTTTACTGAAGGTATGGAGCATACTGAAAAGCTGGGACATATATTGATTTGGCCCTCCACAGTTGTTTTCCAGTATTTCTATCTCTCCTTGCTTTCTCTCTCTACTTCTGTCATCGTGAGGTAAGCTATAAATAATCTTAAAAGTTAAATGCCATGTGTTGCAACTGGTAACGTGCTAATTATGTGCAACTTCATCTCTTTGCACAACTATCACTGTGTTTTTTTTTAGTTTTTTTTAAAGATATATTGCAGTATTTTTTGTTACAGTTGGGAATTTGTGCCCTGTGCAGTAACTGCACAATCACGATCAGCTCAGGTTGGGAAGGCTGACATCAACTTGTGTCCACTGATGGAAGCACCATTGAATTTGCTTTTAAGCACCCATCCAACAGCAAGGGAAATTTACTCCCTTTATACATTGGCACTACATTTTAGGAAAAAGGCAGAATGCATTTTGCCTTTTAATTAAGCTTTTTGAGGGTTAATCTGATCATACTCTTCTCACACACTCACCAACAATGAGAAGCAATTTTCTTGCTCTGGATCCTGAATCTTTAAAAAGCTCATATTAATTTGTACACTCAAGGGGATTAATAGCAGTCTTCCTATGGCATGTATCTGTAAATGAAATGGGTGCCTACAGGTATATACCGTTATTGAAAGAAAAGTCTCAACAGATCTTTTAATTAAAGAATATGTTGGTGTGTGGGATTTAAAGGAGTGAGCAACATCTATGTTTCGAAAAGTGGTGCTGTATACAGAGCACAGTTACACACTTTCAGTGCACTTTAGTTATACAGTGTGTGCCCAGATGTGTTTTCTCCGACTAATATTTACAGACTTTGACCCTGATTCAAAGAGAGCCAAACATGCTATTGTTGTCTTCAATATCATATAGATCTGTTTTAACTAAGCCATACTGCTTAGCTCCAGACTGTGCAAAATGCAGATTCAAAGATTTTATTAATAAAGCATCTGGTTTGTAAAGGTCTCTAATGGTTGTCAGCTAAAATTAAAACAATCTCATGTATGTGATGTTGTGGAGATGAAAACATTTCAGCAATAAACAAATAAAAATAAAAATAAATAAAACATGTTCGATATTATTTTGCCTTCACAGTAGTACATTACGTTGATGTGTAAACTCGGCAGCATGATGAGCCATTTAAATTAGCTGTATAAGAACATAATTCATAGGAGAAAGGGTTGTAGTGAGTTATGTTTCTCGGGGGTTGTCTCATTTGGCAGGGATAGTTTAGCATAGGTTACAGTGGCAAATAATTTATTGTTGAGCCGCTCACCTTAGCCTATATGGTATATATTTTTCAAGACCAGTTCGACCAAAGGATTGTGTTTGGGCACTGCAAACTTGGGCAATAAAATCACTGTGCAAGCTTAACATATTCATTATCCACTTGTCGTTGGACACAATGTCCTTGGCTTGGGCAAGCAAGGAGAAAAATCTGTACTGGTTTGGTTTCATTTTGTCATACAAACATTCAACCATAACTACCTTGTCCACGTCTTTGAATCAAAGACTTATTTTTACATCAGTTAAAGAATAATGTGCTTGTTCTTCAACCATAACGCCCATCAGCTGCAGTCTTCCCTAAACGTCTCACTGGTTCCATTCAGCAACAAGAATGTTGTGCACTCAGAAGCATTTTGACAGTGCCATACCTGAATACACAGTCAACACAGCTATATGCACAAGCCAAAAATAAACAGATTACCACAATTAATCGATTACCAAAATTGCTGCTTATAATGTACTGCTAATCGACAAATTTGTTCAGCATTTTGAAATTTCCATATGATCATAATTCTTAGGAGAAAATGTTGTTGAGAAAAGATTGTATCAAGATTTTGTTTCAATTTGTTTGAATTCGACCTCCAGCAATATAATGTTCATCATTGCGAGACTTTGGACTTGTGCTTCTATGGTTGTTTTTTTTTCACTTTGACTTAGGCAGGCTGTGGAGTTGATAAAGACTCACAACTCTGTCCGATGGGACACTGGAGGGCAGGATAGGGCAGAGGTGCTTCCCTGCTTGCCCTCCATCTCTCATTCCTCCCCCTACTTAGATCAATAACAAGCTCCTTAGCCATAGGTGCTCTCCAGGGAGACAGACCTGGAGCCTTCCCTCCTCAGCTCATTGTCTGTTGCTGACTCCGGCAGAGCCAAGCACTCAAGCCTGACCAACGCACACAGCCTCAAGCCTTCTGAGGAAATGGAACATGCAGTATGCAGGATACACAGAGCCTTTTGTCTAAATGTGGACATGCCTGTATGCACACTTCACGTCTGAATATCTCTCTCTTGGCTCACACACCACACACACAAGAAAGAAAGAATCATAAAAGTGTTTCATGAAACATGATCAAAGCAAGGTGTTATGTCCAAAACACTAGAGAAGCTAAAGTACAAATGTTAGTCGATAAATGCAGTGACGACGGAAATGCTTTTAAATGCAGTACGATGAATGATGTGCTACACCATGTAATCCTGCAGCTTGATGGATGTTGCATATTTGTGTTTGATTAACCATTTACTGTGATGTTAAGTGACATAAAAAAATGCTTTTCATGAAAATGGATTCGATTTCAGGAACTTATTTTGTGCTTTTATGAGGTATAGCATACATACTCAATTTACATATTAGAATTGTATTTTGCAGACATACAAATACTGCACTAGTTCAGTTCCTCTTGGTTCAGATGGTCCATCCACAGAAACATGACTGCTCCTGACACTTTCTACTTATAATACATGCTATAACACACGTTTTGTATCCAGAGTGGGTGATGCACATAGGACAAAAGATCAAGATTAGAGAGTAAAACAAAACCAAGAGTCAGCTATGCTAGCAGCTCTGTGTGGCTGTATATAGTTACAGCTCTGCTAACATCAGCATACTAACCTGCTCACAATGACAATACTATGTTATTAAGAAAACAACTAATTAATGGATTGACAAAATTTGAAATATTCATTCAAATTCTGTATCTCTAGAAATTCATGCTTTCATTCACTTCAGTAATATACTGATGTAGACCAGGCAGTAGAACAGGATTAGGTAATACAGTTTGAAGATGGCAGATTTGACAACCTCTGGTTCTACAATACAAGGCAGAAATTCATGAGCTACCACAGATGGGATGGAAATGACCTCTGCGCACAAGTCAGGCAGGGTTAGATTGCACATGAACAGCTTTAAATCACAATTCATGTCCTGTAGAAATACAAGACATGACAGATAAAGAAAGAAGGATGAGGAAGAAGAGACGGGAGTAAATGAAGAGGGCAGGTGAAGGCTGCTGTTTTTTACTACTTTCAATACATTGTATAACTAGCACCAATATTTGTGTTTTTCATAATCATAGGAATCATAATTCCATATCTTGCCATATAATGCTGCAACTTCTTACATTTGTTGAACTAAAACAGGAAATGTATGTATTCAGAAAAAAAATGTTTATGCACATGATAAAAGATGGAAAAGGCATGTACTTTTGTAGCTCTTTAGGAAAAAAAAAAAAACATAACACAAATTCACTAGAGTCTTGCATCCCATGGACTGGCCCTGGATGACACAGGAGACATTCAATGTAATGATGATTCAATACCAAGAAAAAAACCGTCTCCACTCTGTACTTTATTATCGACATCATTTATGTAGACTCCAGTGTTGTTCTCCCATAGCAATAGCATGTCCTTACAAAGACATGTACAGAACAATGGGAGAAGTCCACAAATAAAACATAATGCAGTTGCAGATGTTATTCAGTGTAGTTGAGTTGTCCATGAGTATGACGGGATGCTCACTCTTTTCAAGGCCCACTATTTAAGCTCAAAGCTCTTTGCCAAAGTGTGCTTAGTCCAAGTATGGCTTTAAAGCTTACATATATTTTATTTAATTTTTAACTTATTGATCATAGGTTGGTCATTGCAGACCTGTACAAATATGTGATTATGTGCATTCTTGGTAAGCATTCAAAAAGGACAAAAAGCTGAAAAGAGAGGTTAGCAGAGTAAGTAAGTAATAAGTAAGCTGCCCAGGCATCCCACACAATCCCTGTCCGTGCTCTGCACTCTAGGCTGGATGATCCAGGGGGTAATGATGACCACTGAGTCTCACTCCCTCATTCTCTACGTTCTTGACATGAATTCTCATGAGCTCTTGTTTAAGGGAATAAAAAATGTATGGCCACTATTGTATGCTTTTGGTATGGGGCTGTTTATCATGGTTAAAGGGAAATATTAATGCTATAGCATATAGTGATATTTTAGACAACAGTATGGTTCATTCAATTAGTTTTGCAATATTTACATAGTGAAAATAAGTTATTACAATGTGCACACGAATGTTATATCCAGTCAAGATGATAGCCAGCTGTTAGCAGTCTTGATTCACACCAGTGTCATATACTGTGACAATTACTCTATTTGCACACCTGCCACAGTTAGGACACATTCTACTGTATTTACCCTGATATCTTGTCAAACCACAAATGGCAGGAACAGATGAATTAATGTGCAGATTTCTCTGTTCAATCTGTGCTGAAACAGATTATTAAACTGGATGTCAGTGCTCATTGTCCATACTGTAAATTTACTCGGAAGATCCCTCCTCTGTTGCTCTTCCTGAGGTTTCTTCTGTTTTTCACTGTTAAAAGGTTTTTTGAGGTTTTTTCCTTATCCAATTTGAGGGCCTAAGGCCAGAGGGTGTTGTTTGCTGTACAGACTGTGAAGCTCCCTAAGGCACATTTGTGATTTGTGACATTGGGCTATATAAATAAAACTGAATTAACACAATTTGTATAAAAAGTGAAGTCATACAAATGGTTTTTAAGTTTAATGTGCAAGAATTTGATTGGCCTGCACAAAGCCCTGACCTCAACCCCATTTAACACTTCTGGGATGAACAAGAACGATGACAGTCATTCAAACCTTAACGCAAAACATCAGTTCCTGACCGCACTAATGCTACTATGACTGAATGGCAGCAAATTTCCTGCAGCCTGGTTACAAAATCTTGTTAAGAGATTTTCCAAAAAAGTGGTGGCTGTTAAAATATATTAAGCTCATGAACAGATGATCACACTCTTGTCCATATCCCAGTTCAGGGTGACCTTCATCTATCAACATCTAAGATAAGAACACAAGACATTTTCTGGGATGGACTACAATAAAGTATCTGGATGTAAACATCTAAGATTCTATGTCAGTTTCTGTAAGTGAAGCAGCCAGGGAAGAAGAAAAAAAAAGGAACAATTGGTACTGAACTATATGAAGGTATTAATTTGCTGTCACCTGTTTAACAATCAACGAGTGGGTGTAGTGGCACAAAAACTATTACGGTTTTATCAACCACTGTAATACTTTTGTTTGAACTTTGTTTTTAAAACATTACTCATTACATCCCCTCACAGTCATCTAATACAGAGAAGAAAATGAATTATGACCTCTTCCTCATCCTCATTATTCAACTCTCTCCTTTTGATTATCCATTCATGTCACACATAGTAGAAACTAGAATGGAACTCAGTAGAGTCAAGCTCCTCCAAGACCAAACAATCCTACACATGTCTGTGATATCCAGTTTATTGTCTGGATATGCACCAAATTGTACGAACTCAGATCTCAACATCATAAATACTAAAGATTTTTTCAAAATCCGTACATCATTTCTGAGAAATTCACAAAATGGCCAAAAAATGCTCTCTCTCATAATCTTAAGGAAAATGATGAACAAGGGTATATACACTTGTAAAATGTTCACTCAGAGAGAACATCTGAAGCGACAATATATCTTTCTCATTCCAGATTAAATGTGAGAGAGGGCAGTACTAACAACTCTCTTCTATAGAAAGTAGCTAAAGTTTGTCCAAAAAGTTGCTAGATTTGTCGCTAGGTACTTTTTTGAAGAAAAAAAGAAAGGTCTTGGTTTCTCATCTGGTAGAGAACATACCGCATAGGCTTAGCCCTAACTGCAGCAGCTTCGGGTTCGAGTCAGACCCACGGCCCTTTGCTGCACGTCATCCCCCCTCTCTCTCTACCAGAATTTGCTGTGTATCTCTCACTGTACTGTCTGAATAAAGGCAAAAAAGCCCAAAAAATATAACTTTAAAGAAAAAATCAAAATCTAGCGACTGATGTGCTAAGTTGGCAACACTGCAGGCTGTAAACACCCCCCCTAATGGAAAGTGTTTGCGGCAATTTATTATGAAAGAGCCACGTCCAATGAGAAAACTCCAACTCAGTCATTTAGCATTCAGCTGACTAATGGTGGAGCTATGATCACTCAACTCTTTCACTCACTCAGTCTGTCAAAGACATTTGCCATTATAGGGCTGGCCCTACTGTAGCAGCCCAGCCAAAATATCCTGGAGTCACCCCTTTTTAACCGGATCTGCACCAAAATGTAATGGTTTCTTCCCTGTCCCATGCCCTAACCCTTCACCAAGTTTTGACACCTTATTACCCCCTTGGCGGAGGTAATAAAAATCACTGTGAAATTATATTTTAGCCCCCCACATCTCCCTCAATAGTGAAAATTTTCACTTCCATTGGGCCTAGCATCAAGGCCCCGTCTAACAACTTGACAACAACAACAACTAGAATTTAGAAAGCAACAGTTTAGCAACATTGAAATTGTTATTAACAAAAAAAATGCTATTACAAAAAGAGGTCAAAACCTGGTATATGGCTGTAATGTGTATGGTCAAGTGCAAAATTGAGGACATTGTGGAACCGCTGTAAACAGCTGCCTGTAAACGGCCCCATGATGGTGTCATAGAAAACATTTGTGCCATTTTGAATTTTCATTTTGAAAGAGCAACAACCAATGGGGAAATTCCAACACTCAGCCGGCCAACCAATGGTTCAACTTCATCAGTCAGTCAGTCAGCCAATCAGTCAATGACAGACTGGGCATTTACAGGGCTGGCCCTTCACACCTTTGAATATTTATGTTTTAGAGGGTGACTCTGAAACAAGGACAGGGCCTGAACAGACAATATGTGTTATGGCCCACTTGGCATTATTGTCCCATCCTACATACAGTGATGTGTTGAAACTTTGAGGCTTTAATTTTCTTCATAATAAGGTTCATTTTTTGCTAACTGAATAATTAAAATAAGACCGATTCAAAGCACTATAATCCAACCATATTCTGTCATTGTAACATACTGTAGCATGGCACCTTGCCCAGTCTTCACATGCCCTGAAGGCTCTGCAGCAGACAACTGTAGATTAATTCATCAGGAACAAAGTCCAAAACCCCATGATAGCTACTACAGCTTTGGCTCAGTACCAAAAATGAAACATTTTAACCTAAAATGATTGTGTCTGTAGGAAAAAAAAGAAAATACAACTGATTATAGCTGAATACTTGCATTTGACAAGTTTCTTGGCATGGCAGTTTGTCAGGGCAGCACCATGATTTAATTCTGCAGTAAGTGAAGGACAGCACGGCAACTCCAAGCTGGATTTAACAAAATCCGGATTTCTAATCTTGTCTGCACATTATGCAGATAATGACGGGGATGTGTCCATGCTGGCTGGATGTCCCCACTTTGAATCATGATGGCTACTTACAGAAGCACTTTTTCAGGAATCCTCACAGCACGTGTCCGTTTTACAGTTGGAACTGAGGATGAGGGACACTGCAAATTCAAGTACAAAAGCCAATCAAATCTCTGTCATAGTGGTTCAGCCGACATTGCACAATGAGCAGAGACTTTCCTGACAGTTGCTGTAGCTTGTTGTGCCTGGCACCTGGTGTAAGCCACAGTAATTCAGTACTCAATTATCAAAGATCTGCACTTTCACAGGGTAGCATGAATTTGCATGATAGTTGTTAGTTTTCTTACATATTACATGAATGGATTCCGTGCTCCATCACAATTAAGGCTTTGGAAAGCCTCACTGCTTCACGGCTGTCAGAGATGATCCGCTGACATTCTAGCTTGTCCATCATCTGCTGTTTTCACCTTTCCATTATATTTACATGCTAGGTCTATTTTTTCTCAGCAGCTCACGTCCAGGAAGTGAGAAATTTTCTTCATCTTGAAAATATATATATATATATAAAAATGTATAGCCTATTGACCTAAAGGTGCCCTGTGGAGTTTTCATGTAAACAAGCAAAAGTTATGTTTACATTCAATATAAGTCATCTAGACGCACTGTGTGCATCTTTGAGTTTTAAAAAATGTGGTGAATGCATTTCTTTCCTTATAAAACATTTATGAAGCAGATTTCTGAAGTATTATTTTAAATCTAGGATTATTAGTCCTCTTCTTCCCTTGTTGGCACACTGCTGCATGTGTTGGCATGTTACCATCTGCAAAACAGTGCAATAGTCTGAAACCATTGGGAGGAATGAGTATGCATTACCCATGCTAGTGTGCATGTGTGTCCTCATGCACAAGATAAAGAAAATGAGAAAAACAGCTCGACAGTATTACTAGAGGTCAAAAACTCCACAGGGAACCTTTAAACATTTAATGATTGATGATGATGTATTACATCTGACTTTGTTTTTACATAAATGTAGCAAGACTGGTTTTCTGGCTTGGTTCCCACTACTCTAAAGCCTTTGAAACAGGAGAAGGAATGATGCAATCTTCCTTCTGCTGATATTCCATATTATATTCAGGTAACACACTAGAATACCAAACTAGAATTAACGCCTTGCAGTTGTATGTGTTATTCAAAACACTGGCATTGAATAATAGCCAGAAAAAGGTTTTGCAAAACATCATGTCACCTTGAATTTGATTTTTGACCTTTTGGATGTCACCACTTCATCATTTCATCCTATTAGACATCTGTGTGAAATTTTGTCATAATTAGCATATGCACTCTTGTTATGGAGGTCAGTGACCTTAACCTTAGACCACCAAAATTTAACCAGTTCATCCTTGAGTCCAAGTAAGCCTTTGTGCCAAATCGCATTCATGAGAATGGGATGAATGGACTGGCGAACAACCTGAAAAGTATCTGTGACCAAATCAATCATACATGGTCTTTAAAGTGTATTTAGGATGCTTGTGAAACAAAAAATGTTTGCAAAACAACTCAAAACAATATCGGGACAATTTTGTAGCCACTGAAGTACAGACTGTTTAAGAGAGGCTTGGCTTCCAGCAAACACTGGAACCCTAACAAAGACGTAACAGATCCTTGGTGTAACTGAAACACCGTGCAGCTGTATTCAGTGAATGCGTGCGGCAGACCTTGTAGCCTTCATATTACATTGCAAGTATTTTGTCTGGTAATAATACATTTGTATATTTGTACAGTGTTGCTTTTTACCCTTATTTGCAAGACCTGTTTACTATGTTCTATGCTGGAGAATATTACAACTGAATTCCTCAGCTCCTTTACACCCATTCTCAACCCCACCACCATCACCCCTCTCTCTCTCTCACACACACACACACACACACACACACACACACACACACACACACACACACACACACACACACACACACACACACACACACACACACACACACACACATAATGACAACTTTCCATATTCCATGGTCCAATTCTAACTCCATTATATCCTGAACAAAATATTAGGATTTACTGCTCTTGCCATGAATAGATTGACTGGATCAGTTACGAAAGTTAAGAGTCTTCATTTCACCAAATTCACCTGCTAATTTCATTCATGAAAGGGAGGAGACGGGCTATAGATAGATTTTTAAGCTTGGGCCTAGTGAGACCTGTGTTATACAATAGAGGTTCAGAAAAATATGAAACAGTGTCATGCTGGTGGAATAGATTTTTAATTATTACAGGTTAATGACTTGTGTGCAGAGCTCACTGTTAGCACGTTAAGTTTCCCAAATGAAGCCTCTGCTCTTTGCAGTGCTGTTTTCTGTTCTCAGACAATGTCAAGCTACTTTTAAGGAGAGATCCTGAAATTAAATGAGACAACTGTAGTGCTGTCTACACTCTCTTCATCCCTGAAGACTCTTTCACTGAAAACGCACAGGGAAGATGTAGTGTGGTAGTTTAAACACTTCAGAGCGTGCAACCCTACTCCTGAGCTCTGGATGCTGCTGTACAGGCAGACCTGTTATGCGCTCCTTCAGCACTTTCACAGCTCAGCATGAATCCATTCTGCTAAAAGGCTTATAATAAACTTCCAACACTTTCAAAGGTGCTCCTCAAAGGCTTCTCCAAGCTGGGTGAGAGGAATAGCCACCTACTAAAAAATTGGCCACTGTGCAAAACCAGAAAAGTATATTGTAGGCCTATTCATTGCAAGCAGACAGTCTTTAAGGCAGCATAATAGGATTTAAGAGTTAGATACATAGAATAGTGGAGCAGAGACCCAGAAACCCGTGACTGCAGCTTTGACAAGGTGATGAATTTTTTTTTCTCTTTTTAGCTGTATGGAGCTGCTCTTTTGTGTGAAGGCTTTTGGTATTTATGGGTATCTAAATGGATTTGTGCATTTTTTTTAAAATATCCTCATGCAATTAAGTGTGCCAAGTTGTGTAATTAAATCAGTATGTTTAGTTAATTTATATTATGATTGGAATTTAAATAATTATTCAGACTTCATTCGGCAAAGCCCCCCCCCCAAAAAAAAAAAAACTAATCAAAAGCATTTATTAATATTTAACCCAAAATGAGCATCGTTTAATGTAAGAGTAAAAAGCACAAAATACCACGTATGAATTCTGTAGTGAAATCTACCTCAGCCATGCAGTCTCCAGACTAAAAAAGATTAAGTTGAATCCAGGAAAATACCAACACAACAGGGAATCAGAGTACAAGCAAAATGTCAACTCTCAACTGCCTCTTTCAGAAAAACTGTTTATTTTAAGATTTAAATTGTCGTATGCTTCTATGCAATATGTACTTCTTTCATTTTTCATCCATCTATCTTCCATCAACCTGTAACCTGAGCTTGAGCACATCCTTACCCGAGCAAACACTGGAATGAGAGCCAGGGTAAACCCTGAATAGGTCAAACTCATTCACTCTCAAAAGGAAACCTTTGAGCAATTTTAAGTTTCCAGTCCACCAAAGCAGCATGTGTTTGGACTGTGGGAGGAAATCATAGCGCCCAGAGGGAACCGACATGTACATGGCGATAACACGCAGAAACCATACAGAAAGGCTCCAACCTACACATCACATACATTTTTGTTTGGTATTTGCCTACAGGAATCGATCTAACTGCAAGATAGATAAGTGATGCATTGCTGGTTATAAGCTTTTCAGTTGCTGGCTTGGATGTCAGAGCTCACCACCAGCACATGAATGTATTGCACCGCAGGCGTGTTAGGTACACACAACGGACTGTGGTCCAATTTCACTCTGGTTACAGATTAAATTTTGACTTGCCCCTCTGTGCAGCGCCTGGCTTATTATGATATAATCTGATTGTGGTGCACAAGGTTTTTAGCAGCTGGTTAACCTAAACCTGTTATAGCAACTCTATTCATTATATTTATTTATATTACAATATATGACATTAGCCTATATGTGTACAAAAAGCTTGTGTCAAGACAGCAAAAAATCAACAAGATTGAAAGCCCCCTCAAGATTCTCATGTGTGCTTCTGGTAATAACAGTTTTCACACGCAAACAAATGAATAGATTCAGAAAAACTCTACACTGAAATATGTTGTGAAGTGTGTAATTAGTAGTAGTAGTTCAAATTATGCCCTACATTATTATTCATTATACAACATTGTGCAGTATAAGATAATTATATTATCAGTGTTTAATTGTACATTTAGCATTACTGTAGGATTTGTATAGTTTTGTGTAGGTTGTATTACATTGTGCTTGACAGAAAAATGTACACTATATCAGCCACATGAATAAATATTAATAATTTGTGCTTTTCATATTATATACAATATCCCAGAAAAGGATCTATAAAGACAGAATTTACATCACAGTAATATTTTGGGATTATTATAACTAACAATTATATATATTCATTTATTTATTTACTTATTATTTTATATATACTTTATCAATTACTTAATCTGCCAGTTTATTTAATTCTATTTCCTCAATTAATCAACCAATCACTTGATTTTTTTTTGTACATGAAAAAGTACAAAAAAAATGAAATAAACAAACAGAAATCAAGATAACAGCTATTTAACAATAGAAAACCCTAAAATACTCAGTTAATTATCATGTGACAAACAAAATTAACAAAGTTTTAGATTATTTCAGCATTTTTGTATGAAACATGATTTAAATGGCTGATCTTTTATGACAATTGTTGATAATTTTTCTGCTGATTGACTAATCAATTAATCAACAAAATCCTCCTCCAAACTCCACATAAAATTACAACTGATGCAGATGTGCAAAGAAGTGATTGCAAGACTTTTCTTTTATTCTCCACGTCATGCATTACTGCACACAAACTTGCATGTACGCATTGTGTTTGCATCCTCTTGGCCTGTCATTCCAGCTTATGCATCTATCTGTCGATGCTCACATCAAAGCAACCCTGATGGGCTTCATAGCCTATCCTCATAACAACAAGAGATGTTGGCTTATTAAAAAATAATATAACCTGTTTTATGAGGCAGAAAATGTCTGGAGAAACATCTGTGAAACAAGTTGTGTATTAAATATGTAGGAGCTACATTCAAAATTCCTTTTTGCATGGGATGGCAGAGCTATAAAGAGAATCCAGAGTGCGGGCCCCCAAGCTTATTCAAGTCCCGCCATTCTCCCTATCTGACAGTCAAAGCAGAATGATCTGGCTCTCTATGCCTCCCGCTTACTATTTCCCCAACTCTATGGGGATAAAGCAGTCAGAATGTTCCTATCACTGCCAGAAATTAGTGACTCAGGATTGTCTGATCGTTTTAGAAAATCAAGAGAAAAAACAAAGCATTGGAGGTATTTTTGTACTCTGCTTTTCCTGAAAGCATTTGCGCAGGCTAAAGAGTTCATTAATGCCGTTTTTGTTCTGAAGTGGAGGCCTCTGGAGACGTTCAGACTCCCCAGGCAAGAAAAATGAAGGAAGGATGGGGGTGTGCTGCAATACAGCAGGAAAACGAGCACAATACTAGTAGATAGATTAAAGAAGCTGGATTTCAAAGGCTTCTTTATAACCTTTTAATGCAATGTTGCTTTATCCTTGAGAATTACATTGAACTGATATTTTCTATTTATCTTCACAGAGCAGATTTTCCGACCTAATGGGATTGTGGAATCTGTATTTGTGCTTTAATCATCATCATTATTTGCAATGTAGATCTTTAGAGGACCCATTATTCTGTGGTTTCTGTGGCAATTTGACAAGACCTAATATCCATCAAGCAGCTCTCTTCTTACACTTAATTGCAGCTACAGACGGGTGACAAACTAAAGGAAAAACCTGAATAAATGAGTGGAAAAATAAAATAAATGCAGATGTTTCCACACACTGCAAGGCAGAATTAAACAATTAACATCCCATCATGCTCTGTGGCAGGTATAAAAAGGCTGAGTAGGCCCAGTTGATTCAGATTTGAGTGACTTTGAAAGGGGGTTCATTGTTGGGACGCATGGCAGGAGCTTAAGTCACAAAGACTGCTCAACTGACTAGTGTTTCAAATGGCACAGTGACTAAAGTGACATCTGCATTTAGATCTATGGGAAAGACGTCAGAAAGAAGGGTCAGACATTTTGGTCAACGGGGCACATTTAGTGCGATATTTAAGGAAAAAAAGAAAAGCAACTATTCCTCAATTACAAACTCACTGGTCTACAGAAAAAAAATGTATGCAAAAACATGATATGGTCAGATGAGTCATCCTCTAACATATTCTCAACAAGTGCATGTGTGGCGTACACCAAGAGAATGGTACAGGTACATTTGAATGGCATGGTTTGGGTCCACTTGTCCCCTTAGAGGGAAGGGTCACTGCAAATCATTACAAAGTAATCCTTTATCCTATGAAGACTATGAGTGCAAAGAAAGTGCTGAAATAAAAAAAAAAAAAAAAAAAAAAAAAAACCCAAGACCAACCTTTTTAGTCTGGCTTTTAATTGAATTTTATTTATTCATCTTTCCATTTATTCATATAATTTAAGTTTTTTTTTACTGGTATTTTATTCTATGATTGGACTATTCTCCTTTTAATACCGTGCTTTTATTTATTTTACTTCTTTTATTTTTGGTTTTATTCTCTTCCAAACATTTCCTCTCTTTTAGCATTTTATTATTTTATCTTTACTACTTTCTCTTAATTCTTTGAGATTTTTAATATCTTACTTTTCATTTCTTTTATCCACCGCAATACATGTCCTATGTTTTAATATTCCATTATTATATCTTAAATACTCTATCTTTATCTTTGCTCTCCAGTCTTCAGTGTTTCCTCACTGAGATTCATGATTCCTGTCATTGTTGTCCTAATTTTTAGTTAATATTTTTACTGTTTTTATCCTTTAGTCCTCTGTGCGTAAATGGGGATGACTGTGTGTGTGTGTGTGTGTGTGTGTGTGTGTGTGTGTGTTACATTATAGGTATGAAAAGTACTATACAAATAAAGTCTGATTGATTGATTGATTGATTGATTGATTGATTGATCGATCAGATTAAAAATTTCTATCCTGATGGGAGTGGTCTGTTCCACATTGACAACACCACCCTATCCATAGAGCATGAGCATCTTTTGGAAGAATGGTGTTCATCCCTCAAGTACAGTTCAGAGACTTGTAGTCAATGACAAGGAGCACTGAAGTTGTTCTAGTGGCATGTGGTGGACCAACACCTTACCTAGACACTTTGTGATGGTTTTTCCTTTAATTTGTCACCTGTGTGTACACAGCTGCTTGGTAACTGGTGACTGCATTTGACACATTTGATGTGGTGAGGAGGGAACGTACTGGCTCAGCTTAAACAGAAATCATTCAAACACGAATAGGGCTGACGTCTGCAGCCGTATGGGGGGGGGGCATTCAAAATGTACACCATGCAAATGTAGACATCAAGTATTGCTCCCTGATGAGTACAAACAATCACACACAAATGGAAAATGTAATCATGCAAGTTGCGCGACAATGGCAATTTCTATGTTTTCCAATTTGTCTCCAAATTGGAAATCAAAGGGGCCCCACTGCCAGCATTTAGCTTGCTGCTCTCAGCGGCAGAACCCCAATATTGAATCACACAGGGGATTCTAGTGTTTTATTTTTCCTAGATTTGGAGAGAACGTGTGTGTGTGTGTGTGTGTGTGTGTGTGTGTGTGTGTGTGTGTGTGTGTGTGTGTTGGTGTGTGTGTGTGTGAGATATATTTTTAAATATACAATGTATGTAAAAAATTAAATATTAAAATGCCATGCAATGAACAATGTAGGAAAGAGGGAGAGAGAGACACACAAGAGCCACTTAAAGCATATTTTTGCTATTCTGCTGGCATAAGTTTCATTTCATTCTGCAAAATGAACGGTAGGCAGAAAGTTGTTTAGCAACTCTGTAAAATTCTCAGACTAAATACTTGCACAATTTATGTGCAAAAATAGATTCAATGAAGCGCAGTAAGTCTCTGTTGAAGGTTTAGTTCCCTTTACATTTCAAATCTTGGATGGATATGTAACTGAGAATGCATACATATATGTATGGTTGTGTGTATTAAGAGCTTAAGGGCTTAAACACAGACATTAACAAGAATGTGTGGGCCTGCGGATTTTAAACATCGTCATCTCTGGCGTTTGGTCCGTTGCACCAGAATGTCTTCTGCCTTTGAGCCTTGAATTATATGTCTCACTGACTGCTAGTGAGATGAAAGGCTCCATTTTGAAGTGGTTAGTGCTGGTGTGCTCGACCGGCTGCCTTATATTCCTCCTCCTGTCAGAAACACTTGGCTAGACACGTATGAAAACCCCACTGCCATCCGGAGCCTGTTATCACATGAAAAGGCTGCTCTCTGACCATACGACATTTCTGAGCATGTTATTGTCCATCGCATTGTGTACAATTTACTTTGAGACTCATGGGAACTCGAAGTACGCAGGGGCAAAATGCACTGATGGTGCTTAAAATAGTGATGAAATCCTGTTTGAAAAAGATACACTAGTGTTACCCCAGCATACTGGCACCTCTCTACAGCTGTGGAGTTAATATGGATGGGAGGAAAATGCAATTTATATGCATGGCCATGGAAGGGACACACCTGGATTTGCCTTGATGAGGAAAATGCTTCACTTTATATGCCATGTTTTTAATTTTAGTCTTCTTTTAGCTTTCCATTAAGTTATTTTCAAACTTGAAAGCCTCATTCCTACAGAGTGCCTGTCGTCGAGATGAAGAGCTATTACTTTCACATCTGGGAACAACAGCATCAACATAAGATGGTATGGGGAGGGCACTGTCTGTGCAAAACAGATTTTACTTAGCTCTCTACAGAAGGCTGATATAAAACAATTGGCGGCTATCACATGCAAAATGTAGCCAAAACAAATCAACTGTAACCAATTTGGACAAAAAGACATCATGGAAAATTTACCAGAAAATAGTTTAGAAATGAGTCTGTAAATCTGTATCAAAATAAAAATAGAGAATAAGGATGCTGAAGATTTGCAGGCTTTTAGTGTTTATTAGTTTGTCATTAGATTTTCGGTGTGTGGATATTAACAGATATCAGGTATTTAAAGTGCAAAATACCCAAATTTATTAAAGTTAAATAAGAACCACGTACAGAAAACATGAGCACACTCAATAATATGCATCAATAAAGGCTATGATGTTGTCAGGCAATGTGGCTCTGACCAACAAAATGACCAAATGTGTCCACTCAACCTTTTCTCCTAAAATACAGTCTGTGTTTTTCAATGTGCTATTCTTGTATATACACTAGTGACCACTAAGGTTGTTTCATATCTAACTATCACTGTGTTTATCATTCACTGTGCTATTGTGTCATATCATAAACCAGCCTTTGTAAGTGATATGACACTATGAGAAATTCTTCTTAACTCTTCTTTTAAGTCCAAGACAAACCAAGGCCATGCCCAGTGCCAACCAGAAAATGTTACTCCTGACATTTTCCACATATAGTTACAGCACTAAATCACAAGCATGTCTCAAAGGAAAAAAAAAGAAAAAGAGGAAAAAGCATACCAGGATCTAACTAATCAATAATCAATCACAAGAGAAAAAGAAATAATGCATTATGCAACAAATGAAGGTATAGATGACAACAAAGCACAAGAAAAAGCAGCATGTTGGTGAGACATAACAATCTACAAGGTCAAGCTTACAACATACATAAGTATAAGTTTTGACATGTCACAGTGGGGAAAGTACAGGATTAAATAAGAAAAGACATTATGTCTGTATTTGATTTAGCTACTTTAGTTTCAGTTATTGTGCACGTCGGCTTATTGTCACACTGTCATCGCTCATTGGGACCTGTGCTTTTCTAACAACGACAAGTCAAAATGTCTGCTATGAATATGGCTTATTGTTACATTTGACAAAATGTTTCTGCACGGTATCTGGTGGGCACAATGATGATGAATATGCTGTTAGGAAGTTTCTAAGAACTATTTTGTACTTTATACTAATTCAAACTGTAATTTAAACTCTGGTCTGCTTTCAGGGCACGATGGTGGCCAAGGGGTTAAGGCACTGACCCGTAACGTTCCAGTTTGGGTCCACATGGGGATATATCAAATAAAAGCAGAAAATTATATCACTGAATGCTATGCTGCTCGTCACATACATCACCAAATTATGTTTAAGTGGTCATAAACACTTGCTTCCCAGTTTTTTGTCTAGCACAGTTTCTTCAGCCTTACTGGGTTAAAGTTGATGAAAGCTTTAGAGATTTAGATGCATGTTTTAAGGCGTGTGAAAACAAAACAGTAGTGGATTTGTGGTTGATATGACATTTCTGTACACCAAATACAGAACAATAAATCTTTAAACAGTAAAATACAAAAGCCCTCACAGTTGTACAACCTTACATTTTACATAATACAACATTCACTGTTCCATTGCAGCGTCCATGTACTTTATCTGTGACAATGTCAAATTAGGTTCCAATATCTGTAGACATTATTTTAAATATAATATTGGCACATACAGTAGATACAGCATATTCAGCAAACCATGCTCCAGCAGCATGCGGGAGTTTGGAAAGGTGTAATAGTGAAATATCTTGATAAAATGTACAATATGGGGCTTTGTCAAGATCAATATTTAAACAGTTGTTTCATTATGTAAGATTTTTTAGTGTTTCCCTTAAATTGAAGAGCATTGACTTCTCATTTATTCGTTTTCCTTTTTCATTGCTCAAAGTAGACCATATTTCTATGTTCAGCCTAAACTGAACATCAACAGTCTCTCCAGGACCATGTACTGAAAATATACCAGTCATAAGAGTGATGGATAGAGCTACTTACAAAAAGGTACAGATGCATTTAATGGGCAGTCGAACATTTTAATGGTTATGGGAGCACCTTGGTGCCCTACTCTAAGTGCTCACAACACCTCACTGTGCTATTAAGTGCAACCGGAATGGAATTATAAAGGCATGAACAAGGTTTGAGGAAAATTAGCACTCTAAATCCTTACCACAGAGACCACCAATGGACAAACAGGGAGATAGTACTACTGTCCACATTTCCCCCTGTATATAATCTTAAAGTCAACCTGAAGATCCTTTCATGGCAATGCTTTTCATCATATCTGAACATACCAGAAGGCCAAAATGCAACAAACTGAACCATTACAAACTGTAACTTGCAAATTTCCCAAACCAATTGAAAAACAGGCTCAATAGGTATCACACAGAGCTAGAAAACCTTGAAATCAACTTAGTACAAATATCTACCTATGAAATTAAACTACTAAATGTATTGGCTACTTTCAAAAAAATATTTAATAATGGAGTGATGTAACATCTTGGATTTTTTATATGCAATGAATCTGCAATGAATAATAGCATTTCCCCTAAAAACTATTTATCAAGATGTGTGGCACTCAAGTTTTTATGTAGGATCAAATAACTTCCAGATGTGACAGAACGATATTAAAGCTACACATAATCAAAATTTGGTTGCACAACAGTGAAAACATACAAAGAATAGCCAAAATGATTCAATTTAGCTCCAAGGGTCAAACAAAAGAATTCATAACTTAAAAAGTTTTTGAAGAAGGGATTCAGATTAAAGACTACACTATTAAGTATTGCTACTCTCATTAGTAGTCAGTTAAACTAATTAATATACAATGCCAGCTGTTACATCTAAGATGTTATGCAGCCACCACCAACTGGGGCTACAGCCCCGGGAGACAGTAGGACAGTGCTTTGGGTCTGCCTGCACACAAACTTATACGATCCTGCAAGACATGCTGGAACTCCATCAGTGACATGCTCCAGTGCATCCACATGTGATGTGTGATGGGCCATCACTGCTGTTCTGTCAGACAGAACAGTGACAAAACTAACAGACGCCAGGATACTGAAGCTGTCTGATGATGATTGGCAGACAATTGAGTTTATGCTACCTGTGCCTCAATCATGCCATCATTGCTGTGTCTGGTGAGGAATATGTATCAGTGTCAAAGGTGTTCCCCATTACCATGAGTTTGCTTAACAGGCAAACATGACAAAATAATTAAAAAATAATACTTTTTAATGAGGGAGAGACGAACGCGTTCCACAGACACAGAGAGAGCTAGAAGTGAGGCGCTGCTTGCCTCTTCTCTCTATCACCACCACAAGAACCTCCGCTTTCTCCAGGTGGACATGCAACAGCAGCAAGACAAAATCCAATGAATGATGATGAGGAAGATTCTGATAATGACGGCTGCAGCTTAGAACTACACTCTACCAAAACTGCAGAAACCATGCTTTAAGACTTTACTTAAGGATGGCTATGGTGAGTCTGCAGATCAAGATGAGCTGGAGTGCTATAGAAACCAGTATCCCACCTAACGAAGATCCACCTGTGTGGTGGTGCGGGACTTTGCTACGATTTCCAAAACTATCCTGACTTGTAAGTCAATATCAGAGACGTTATCAGGACTTGCTGTAGAATAGCATTATAAAACTGTTATTCTAGGCCTAAGTTTTTACATTACTGTTTTTCAACAAAATCTATGACATGAACTTGGAGGTCCTAGGTGAGCTGATATGGAACAACCCAAAAACTATGTAATTGTCATTTTTAACACGTTTGCCAGTCATCTGATTTTAAATAGACATTTTAAATCTTCCATAAACCTATGGCCAGATCTATGCACAACATATACACAAAGAAACAATGCATATGCCATTTCCCTCACATAAACTTGTATTTATGATTACATATCAAGAAATTAGCATATTTGCACATCACACATACTTAACACCATTCACACACAATGTTTTTCTACAATGAGCTGAGTCTGTAAATCTGTATGAATTAATATGTAAAATACTTATCAATTGGGCCTTTATTGCTAATTGACAGAATTAGAAAGATCACAGGACATAAGGGGAGAGCGAGACGAGGGAATGTCATGCATCAAAGCTCCCCTGGCACAAGCATACCTTGGCTGCTGCAGCTCATGGTCGGAGCTGGGAGAGTGATAGGCTGCTATTCATTGTGGATGGGACCTTGTTGTCTTGCAGCCTGGCACCACCCGCTGAGCTACAGACATTTGCACTACAAGGCAAAAAAACAGCTCAACTTTATGCAGATGTTCTCTCTAGCACAGATAAAGGGCCACAATGCTAATCAGTCTTTCCAGCTCCGGCATAATTTTTCAACAATATGTACCACAAACAAAGCTATTTCTTTTCTGAGGAAATAAACTGCACAAAGAAATGAACAATTTCCTCGAGTATAGTAAAGCAGCATCTAAACACAACTCTTCAGTTCAAGAAGAGTTTGTAAATTACATGCTCAGCACAACACGCACAGAGTTTCATGAGAGGTCAAATACTACCTACTCTGTACCTGTATGTGTGAATGCAGTGTTTTACCTTGGGTCATAACTGCACCTTGATTAATACTTTCACATGTTAAATGTCATAATTTATTATTGATTTACATTGGAGGTATTATTTTAATTTCCTGTGTTTATGATCCTCTTATTTTTAGGCTGTTTTAATATCACCACTATCAACCAAAGTCTTCATTACCTTTGTGACGTTTAATGATGATGATTAAGATATGATGGCATTTCTACATCTGTTTTAAACTTACTGCTGGAAATCAGCGCCAGTTTCACTTAAGATTTGTAAAACCATCCAAGTGCATTGTCAAATCTGTCAAAAGTAATGCAAATGTATATTTTTGTGTTTGCACAATCACATAGATTTAATCATACAACCACAGAGTTTAATGGATCTGGCCCATACACAGACCAGCATGGTAAACCAGGCTTTCCACTTCACGACTATAAACAATTCGGAGTTTCTCTTTCAAGTGAACTTGAGATGTCTCTGATATCTGAGTTAAATCCAGAGTACCAAGAGAATAACAGTAGAAACAAGGGCTCATGCAAACACCACACAAAAATGTGCATGAATCAATTCAGATGCTTCTTACAGTAATGATATAATGCCAACCATGGAGCCACTACAACCCCCCTAGAATCTGGCTTGTACCAACACTACAGTCAGTGTGTGTGCTTGTGTGTGCTTGTGTGTGTGTGCGTGCGTGCATTATTGCACATGTGTGTGTTTGATACCTGCAGTTAGATTTATTGGATTTGGGGATCTCTCCTGCTGTGCACTCTGTGGTACGAGTGAGCTTGACTCAGTTTCTCTGTGTGAAGCTGGCAACACTCAGACTGACCTTGCAGTTGAGGTGTCACTATGCAGAGTTGTTGTCATTACTCAATTAGACAGAATTAGGCACTGGCTAACGTGACAGTAGCATGCTGTGAAAACTGAGTCTGAATTAGATTCTAGGCTTGGCAAGGTTCATTTTAATGGGACAGCGATGGAATCCGTCACAACAGGTCTTTTTTTATGTGATGATATATAAAGCCTTAGGACACTGCCCCGCCTGCATCTCTCTATAGCAACTAAAAAACCTGCACTCCGCTCAAATAAACAGTAAGGTTAATGGAGTGTTAGGTCAGGACAGATCCTGTTATACCACTTTCAGACTGACAGTACACAGCTTAAACCTGCGCTGCTGGTCAATCTCAATGGGTCTACATGCATGATCCAGCCTGGGTTCATTGCGGGTCAGTCACTGCTTGGCTTTGGCAAACAGGCCATTTCTATTAGGGATGAGTATTTAATTGAATGTTGTTGACATTTAAACAACATTAATCCAAACACTGAACTGTTGAAAAACTGAAAAAAAAACGTAAGGGAGACAGAGAAGGCATCCAAGTTGACAAGCAAGACAAAGAAGCATCAGGAGAGAGGTGTCTTATAGGAACAGCTATATGAATATATGGATGCATGTGCATTCAAAGACCTGCACGACACAGGCCTTTCCTGTATGCAAAACAAGTAGTAGTGTCTGGTTTTGATGAAGAAATTAGAAATGCTTGGTAGCAGAAGAGAAAATATTCACTTGTTTGAACTGCCAAGAAATATCAGTGGGCCGCCGCCTGACAGTAGCACAGTACTTGAATAAGTGTACTTAGCTACTTTCACCAACTGCTTGGAGGTGGAAGTGCTTCATAAAAACAACTGGTAGCCAAGTTTACAAACAGCTTCAGAGGCTGTCAAGCAACTAGATAGAACCTTCATGCTAAGAAATGAGCACTGAGACCAAACCAGGGAAAAATATTACTGTATGCACAGTTTACCCAGCACCAATCACACAATGCAGGAAAGAAAAAAGATACATGACCTTAGCTAACCAACACTGCAGTACACAATTCAAAACCACAGACAGCGGCAGGGTTGACAAAATATGAATGCACACAGATGCAGATAAAGGCAAAGCACAACTTAATCTACAGCACAACATGCACAATAATACCAGCGCTTATGATGAAGGATGTTTGAAGTTAGCTTTAAATTCGCAGCTTTCACACATGTGAAACTGTGTTTCCAACAATCTTTAGCTTCTAAGTTCAGTAGCGTTTGATATATAAATCCAGGTTGATGTGGTCTAGATTGGGGGAGTGGGGGGGTGGGCAGTGAAATCACATTGTTTGTGGTTTCACAAAATCAATAAAGGCTTCACAAATCTGAAGCTATGTTTTAAGCAGTTGCTGCAGTCTACTTGTTAATCATGTTTCTTTTTTAAAGCTAGATCTGGTCTATTGTTGTCTGGATGAAAATGTTGAATCGCCTTTTTTCACTTTCATTCATAAAATAAAGGTTACACAAAGCTGAAAGTGTTTTTTCAACAGCTTTGAGATATTAACAGGGATGTATCACTCTTTCACAACAAGTGGATCAAGAAACAAATAACTGGTTGCTCAATATTGTCATTTAAGTTTCCCTTCACTTCCCAATGAAATGGCGAATGGAAGACAGCTTCAGCGTTTTTAATAATAATGATAATGATAATAATAATAATAACACTCACTGTTTGAGGTCGTGGGTTGTTATCATCTCAGGATAATTCAACAGTATTCCTGTTGCAGGTCTTCAGGTCATCTGCACTTACTGGATCCTCTCTGTGTTAAGTAAGACCGTGGTGTTGTTATGTTTTGGCCCCAGCACTATAAACTTATGTTAGCAAAAAACTCACAAATGAGCATCAGTTACCTTTATAAAACGGGACAGGGTGACGCTGGATATAGACTCAGTTTGGTTTGACTGAAATCAGTCTCGGCGCAGCGACAGAAGCAGTCGGTTGTTATGGGGAAGGTGAAGGCTGCACCTGGCTCAGGTGTTAGCTTAATTAGCCCGGAAGGATCTTGATTTTCCTCGCTTGTTGCATTCGCCTTCTTGCCAACTTATTTATTCAGGTGCTGCGGCATGTTGGCATGTCCCAACTGCTGTGTAGTCAAGGGGTCCCGAGAAAAAAGTTTCCACAGTCTGTTTTTGTTGTTAGCCTGCAAAGTTTCGCCGCTGTGGCCGCCCACACAGTCTATGGTAGCCGCCGGTGTTATCTACTTCCGGTCACATTAATTATCACCTGCCTCTACTAAAGAGTTACGCCCCAACTTCCTGAAAAAATTATCAGTTGCTACGGAACTTGTCATGCACATACAGACACGAAGTCTTCCATAACGGAGGATAAAAAATGTAAAATGAACAATAAAAATTAATAAAATGTTGGATAATGATACTCCTCCAAATTATAAAATGTAACATTAAAATAAATAGGAAATACCAAACAATTAATTACTTGAATTAATTACTAAAGTTACCATAGGGCTAAACCAAATTTAAAACCTTTTTTTTTTTTTTTTGTACTATTTTTAATTCTGATTTAAACTATCAGTGGCACGTTCTGGTCCAAGCAGCAATCTCTGGAGCTGAAAAATGCAATTCCTCGAATGACCAGTTGAGGCTGGCTCTAACAGCGAGTCAATCCCCATAGACTCTGGTGTTAAAGTGCCCAGCTTTACAGCAGAAATAAACATGTTTACAGCCTGGTACAAGAAACAGCTTTGGTCTCTATAGCTAATTTCTTTCTTTTTTTTAGGCTTTCCTTAATGACTTTGTTGATCCTTCTCCTCTGCAACAACATCAGGTTGACATTTATGGTTTTACGTGAAATGTCTTGACAGCTATATGAAGGCTTTCCATTAAATTTATGACATTCATGTACCCCTCAGGATGAACTGAAGTAACTTTGGTGGTCCCTTTACTTTTTATTAGTGTTGTTACATTATGCTTATGTGCCTATTTCTCACTGTGAATTGTTTTTTTGTTTTGTTTTGTTTTTTGATGGACATAGATGCTCAAAGTCCATCCTATCCAGCCTGTCGTGGCACTAACATCATTTTCAGCATGTGAATCCTTGCCTGAGCAGAAAAACTCATTATTTGATGAAACATTAAAACAAGTACATTTATATTATAGCTTGATTTATATCAGCAGTTTTCTGTGTTTTACTGTTACAGCTGAAAACCCCATAAAAATCTGCTGACCAGGCAGAGAAATGTTTAAAATTTCATCAGTCAAACACTTCTTATCCACTCTTTAACCTTTGTGAAAGCACATCCCTCCTGATGGGTAAATATGGACTCCAGCAGATAAGCTCCTCGCATGTCCACTCTCTTTGAAAGCTAATGTTAATAGTAGATATTTAATAGTTGGAGAGACGATAATAGTCAGTGATGGAAGGAAATAACTCTTCAACATCCTTCGTGTGTGATAGAATTTTCCTTCTGACTGGCAAAGGCTCACGCTTAGTAGAGGTTACTGTCTTTCCACATTCAATTACAGACGGACATAAATCAACCTGCTTCTCCAGCCATTTTGGGGCGACTGATGACCACTTTATTATGAGCTTGCTCAAATTTGCAAAGGGTATTTTTACTCTTTGCCACAATGTCCCTTGCACTGTGTAATTTTAACAATGACAGCTTCGGCTCATTAAGGTACCATCTGGTGAAATGCAAAATAAAAGAAGAAAGCACTCAGTAGTGTGTAGACCTCCAACAGGGCCTAATAATCTTGTAAACTGTTACTTTCACATTCAGTCATGTACCGGATAGATAAAAAAGTAAAGTCTGTACTGACAATATTGCGATGGGTCATGGGTAATCAAAACCAATATATTTCTTTTTGGTGTCTTCTGGACCATGAACCTGTGGTTTAACTTAAAAAATATCCTCAATTTCAGCTGAAATATATATGTGCTGCTCTCATTACGATTCTTACTGCTCAGAACACGTAACTTTTGCACCCCAAGATATGCCCTCGGCATACAGTTGAATATATGAATAAAGTATTATAAAAATAAAGTGTGATAATATAATATTAAAGTATATAATATAAAGTATTATAGTCATAGACATACTAAAAAAAGTACATCACATCTGAAATATAGAGGAACACCCAAGAAATGTAAGATCTCTAAGATGCAATATACAGATTGAAGGGGCAATGAACTGCTAAAGCCACCATGCTTGATTAGTAAATATTTGGTTAATAATGATGTTTTCTTGATTGCTGTTGGTTTATTGGCAGTGCAAATAGTTGGTTTCAAGTTCCGCACACAGCAGCTGAAATTGTAAAGCTGGGTCTAACAGACCAGACAAGGTGGTGCTAATTAAAAATAATGAGCTGCATCAGTTGTGTGTGTACCAGTCACATGCTATAAGCTACTGATATCATCAACTTTTATCACAGCTTAACATAACATTATTTCACATCAGTGATGTTTCACTTCACCATAACCTTGCTGATATCCAGAAGCTTTCATATGTGCATTTAACTGACCACACAGCTACTGAACATGAGTGTGAGGAAAAAACACAGCGTTAAATGAGCCACTTTGACATTGCAAGTAATATTTTACACTAAATCAATATTGATCAATTAGTATAGTTGAATATTAATATGGTGTATTTTGCCTTGAATGAAAAATGCAATTTTATTCACTTAACCTGCACCTTAACAATTCTCTTTTTATGAGCTGCTGCTATTTGTGTTGCAGTATCATATAGTGATGTAAATATGCTTTTATAGAATCAGAAACATGAGGCTCAGTATCATCTCTTTCTTAGGTGCTAACATTATTCAGGGAGGAAATGTTATTAAAACAAATATTATACCATAAATCTGAAGCTGCAGCCAGCAGCTGTTTAGCACAGCTTAGCATAAAGACTGGAAACCTGAGGAAACAAGTAGCCTGGTTCTTCTGTCCAAAGGCAAAAGAAAATCCACCTACCATCTCCTGTAAATCTTACTTTAATTAATAGTGCTGCTTGTTTGCTTCTGAAGCTTCATATCTAATGGACATGAGAGTTTTATGAATCATTTAATCTAATTCTCAGGATGTTAAAGTCTGTGTGAAACTCTGAGAAAACACTGCAGTTAACAGCCATTGGCCAACTGCCCAAGAAATACAGTATATATCGATGCATACAGTTTATAACCCAAAGAACACATAGACAAAGATTGTTTTCTTGATTACTGATGGTGTGACTGAAAGCTCCCCAAAAGCTGTCAGCTGCTGTCTCCATGGTCAAGAAAGAACTTCCAACCTAAAGTTTTAACACAGCATGAAAGACAAGCCCCTTCTAAATGAAACTTTTGTGGTGATATTTTGTCAAAATCTGATGTACAATCTGATGAATCTTGCCACAGACCATTAATTTTATTTTAAGAAGTATAAGCTATGAAATCACAATCAAACTACATTGGATTGCCTTCTATATACAGAATGCCTTGGCATATCTGACACTGTTTTCATGTGTAAGCTACTGTCACTGTAACCAGAGGTAGACACTGTTGCTCTGCCATTTTCTGGGGAAAATTACACTCCATGGATGAATTGAACTGGTGAACCACTGATCTTGCCTTTAATCTCGGCTTTTCCTGAAGATCTACTGCTGATATAAACAGCTGTGGATGACCAGAACAGGGAGAGACAATTAATTCATCTGTTTATTGCTAAGACTCATCACTGATAAACAGCCTAAATGTGCTAATCGAACACTGTAATTATGAGCCAGTCAAAACAAGTGTATATGGAAGACAGGTGGTGAATTCTCAGTTTGTGAATGAACTAATCAAATCAGAAAGTTAAGTTTTTACAGTTCATTTTATAATTCAGAATACTCTTTACCGTCATAATATTAAGTTGATAATGAATAAACAGCCTGTGGTCAAGTTGCTTATGCTGTCACTGCGAGAAGCAAATCAACATGCCACATGCACACCAGTCTTGTCAACCTTTTTTAAACCTGTTTTTCAGAAGGTGTGACAGGAAGAACCCCAGGCCAGGTATCACCGCCCACCTCGACACACAGCTCTAATGGGACCTCACTTACAGTCACCTACCCCTCACTCACACTGGCCATCTCTCAACCTACTTCCATCCTTCACTGACACGAGTGAAACTGACAAAATAACAGCCCCCCATTCCCAAACTGTCCATCACTCTAAAGGTCAACACAACACTATGGCCTTGGTCCCCATCCAAACCCTTCACCCAACAGTATACTGTCCATTACACTTGGAGACAGCACTGTGCCCCCCCCCTCGACTGTCCATCACTGCCATCCAGGTGAGAAGGTAATTGGGGAGGTTCTGCCCAAGCAAGGCAGCAGCCGCTGACAGCATCCAGAGTGCACTGAACTTGTACCAGCTAGCCAGCTGTGGTTTTACAACACCTGTTCAACATATCTGTGCACATTATGAAGGCTTCTGTGGAGGAGGATGATGCTGCAGGACCAAAATGTAAAATAAAATCATATGCCTATGTTTGAGTTTGTGCAAATCAAAGTCAAACAGACTTTGTCAAACAGAGTTGGTTATTTTAACATGGGAATCTATTTCCTCAGTTTTTAGTCATAGCCACATATTCTAAAAATTTGCTGTAAACTGCAAATTTACTTAAACAATGTGCTGATAGGAAGGATTATGAATATGAATATATCCTGATTATAGCATATGGTTTTAAAGTGAGACTGTGAGCTGCAAGAGCATCGCAGTGTGCAACCTGATGTAGGCCTACAATATGTACACATTGATATGAATGCGGACTATTCTGTAAATAATGATAGAATATTGTACTTTGTCTATTATTTCCATTGTGTTTTAATGTGCTGAACTGCAAACTTAAAACATTTTTTTTTCAACCTACATTGCAAACATCACACAGAAATGTTAATCAAAGTCAGTTACATTAGAAAGGCAAGTATATGGTGAAGAAATGAAACACTGAGATCTTCAGGACTTTGAGAAGGAAAATTTTCCTTTTGAAGAGTAGTGAGATTTGAACATGCAGGAGTAGAGGCCAAATCACATCAGGATTAAAACCTGAAGTTTGCGCTGGCAGCAATCGGAATCGAATGGAATTGTAACTTAGCAGTACACTTTAAGCTTCTCTGTCATAAACTGCTCCACACAAGAGTAATGGTTGTAGAAAGTTATGAGAGGGGTGTTGATGGAACAATTAGGTATTTTATAAATAAATTGTGTAACTTTAGCTACAAAGCTAACACGCTTGCTAGCTAACACCTAACTGTTATCTTGAAGTTTTGTTCTGCCCTCTTTAATATCTGTTTATCAAATTAAATATGTACAATCTTAAGAGTGAAATGCCTCAGGGGGAGAGAATGGCACAGTGAGGAGAAAATAGAAAGAAGCGTGGGGAGCTATTGACTGATTAGCACAAGCATGTTCTTAGATTGTTGGTATACTAGCACTTATGACTTGCAGCTACTTGTTCTCCAAGTCTCCACGTTACCAAGCTTTTTGAATTAAATATTTTGCAAAGATGTGAGGATGAATTTTTCTGTGTCAGTGCAACCAAGCCTAAAGACTTTTCTCAGCTGTGAATGCCCCGGCCTGTGCTTGTGGGACCTTTTCATATTCTCAGAGAGATAGAGACATTGTGCCGGGGGAATGGTCGGATTATCGACCGTCTACCAGGATCACATTTTTGCTTTAATCATTGGCTGTACGGCCAGAAACCATTTACATCCCCCCAGTCTGGATTTTCAGATTGAAAACATAGAATGAGTCAGACAGAGGAGTCTGAATCTGGGCAGCCACACTGAAATGCCATGCCCACTTGACCTCCTCAGACACATTCAAGGAGTTGAGTTAGAGAAGAAGGAAGCATGCAAAAGGAATTACTGGCACAAGGCTTCAGAATGAGCAATGTGCATGTGTGAGTGTGTGTGTGTATGTGTTACCCGGACCATTGCAAAGCATAGTCCAGCATTCAGATGAGATCAAGAAATTTCCGGTCTCTCCCCACCGCAATGAATCTGTAGTAACATGTCGATGGTTTCAAACTGAAATTATTCGTCCACTGCAAAATATTTACTTACATGCCTTGTATCACCAATGATTTTGGCCATATGAAGGAACCTAAATAAAACTAAAAATCTGCGCCTCTGCTTTAGAGCTAAAAATGCGTCAGCTATCTCTCAAAAATGTTTATGTTCAGATGATAACCTTTACATCTTCCAAAACTTGGTGAATGGGTTAAAGAAGACAGTCATCAGGTCACCTAAAGATGATTCAACTCCATTTGCTCTGATTTAATTTTCATTTTGTGTTATAAAACAACTGCAGCCATAAAAGAGGACACTTTACAGCATTGATGTCCATCTGTGCAGATGGCAGAGTCTCCTGTGTGTTCAGTGTCAGAAGGCACCTGACACCAGAGACTGAAAGCCAAAAACCATATTGCAGCAGCTGGTTGTATGCTGTTCATCACCATTCTGCCTCTGGGACTTTTAAGTCATTTTCCTCTCCGTCTATTTTTATAGTTGGTCTGAGGGAGGTTTGTTTAACTAGATTAGAACTCTGTTTTAATCCTTTTAATACAGCACATCCCTTGTAGACATCTCTCAAATCAAAGTATTAATATCCTACTCTGCAGTGGCATTTCTGCTACCGTCATTATTTCTTTTTAATTATTTCTTTTTAATTTTAAAAGAGAACAGGCTCTCAGCCAATATGTCATGTTTTATTTGGATGGTAGAGATGGATACACACAGGGATTATTGTAGTTAGACAGCACCACAGTCAGGAATTAATCCCTCCATTAAGTGGACCGTGTTACAACTTCTCCCCCATGGCCCTGTTTCCTAAACACAGGGTACTTTGGAGATGCACGAATGCCTGATGCCTGTTGTGTTTAATGGTCATTAGTGGGACAATGTGGATACACAAAGAACCTTATTCCTTATCGGTGACTAAACCACTGAATTACCTAATCTAGTGTTGCATGAGCAGCTATTGGGACAATTATACTTGTCGTTGCTTTTGATTTGATTCATGAGAGTTCAAGGTCATGTTAAGCAATCAATTGATTTGCTCTCCACGCTTTGATGAGAGGGTGTGCCAGTGATGCCTGTAGGGGCTTGATTGAGCTTTTCTAAAAGGAATGCATTGTGCTGTCTTTGAAAAATGAACTAATTCACTGGAACCACTTGGCATGAAGCAAGGTTGAAGCCAGGTCTCAGTGTTTTCCCAAAGACCAGACAAGCTATATAAGCGTCACAATTGTAGAGTGCACACCGATGACTCTTTGCCTTTAGAGATCTCAGACTTCTATATTGAGAGCCCAGAGCATTCCTGGGGTTTCTTTCATGCTGACTGGTGATGTTTCAGACTTCTGTTGAGTCCCAGCTCTCTCAAGGCTCTTCTTCTTTCACCAACACTCCTGTCCTTCCCTCAACAACTCAGCAGGCTTAAGAGAGATTGACAAGGACTTCAGTGGTCAATGCTGGCTTATATACCTGACACAGACTCAGCAGTTAACTTTGAGGCCGTGAGAAACATACACAGCTTTAACTGCTAAATTGATGGATGGCAATCTACCAAACAGTTTTAAGGAACTGTGATCACTATGACCACACTTGGCCCATGTTTGAAATCACCCCCTAATTCACTCAGTCACTACTTCCAATATACACTAGACACACAGATTTGGGGCACTCATGTATAAATGTCAGTGTACAAGTTATAAACATCATTTTTTTTCATAGTTTTTAAATTTCACACTAGAGAGTCAGACACTCAAATAAAATAAGGGAGGGTATTTGTAGATAGTGCACACTATAGTAAATAGGGAATGATTTCAGACACAACATAAGACTGTCTAAACACAAAGTACCGAAGACGCTGATGGGAATGTCATTAGTTTTACAGGTATTTTGTCATGAGCCAAAGTTTTCAACCACTTGAAATGTTGACCTGATGATGGTGATGGATGAGTTAAGTGATCACCAAAGTTATTACAGTTCATCCTCTGGGGATCATGAATGTTTGTACCAGATGTGAGATACTTGAGAAACCACAAATGTCAACCCCATAGCAGCACAAGAAGAAAAGTCAGGAGATCACCATATTGTGATTTGGATTCCTGTGGGGAATATGAATGTCTGTACAGAATTTCATGGCAACCAATCTGATAGATATTGAGATATTTCAGTCTTGACCAAAGTGAAGGACCAACAGACAGACTGACCAACACTGGTGTCAGAGCCACACAGATAATATGTCTAGAAAGTATCATATACAGTACATAAAAAACATGGCAGGTGTGGCGGATCTGGTAAAATATCACAAAGATGGCACTAACAGTGCTGACCTATGACTAATTATCTCAAGTAACAGTGGAGTAATGGGCCTTCACCTGTGACCCTGAATCAATATGCCTTTTCTTGTAAGCTTTCAGTACTAATAGATTTTTTTTTTCTCTCCTGGAATCTTTTCATCTTGCATGGTAATCTGTAATGATTATGTCAGATTGTTCAGATTAATAAAAGCAATCACTGCTATGATACTCACTCACAGATTGATGAAGTAGCCGCTGCAGAGTGCTGCGAATATGACAGCAAGAAAGACACATGAAACTTGGAGGGTCAAGTTGAGGGATTTATTAGAGAAGGGTGAATATAAAGGTACTGTATGCAGGGATTTCTATTCTCTGAGCAAACCACAACTAGTCAAACCTCTCTGTCTATATTTATACGCTACACAACTTCCAATCAAGGTCATCATAGTTAGTGATGTAATAATTAAATAAATGAATTTAAAAAGGCAATACAATATACCATAAGTGTGCTTTGGAAAACACGCCGTATGGATTATTATTATAATCATCAGGAACAAGGAAACTACTTGGATGCCGACACTTCCAGGTATCTTAAACATAAGTTATTCCTAGCACTACAGGTTAACATTCAAATTGAAAAAAAAAATATCAAGGGGGAACATACCAACACTGATATATTCCCTTTATAATAACTCCTCTACTGAACCATTCAGGATTTCCATTCAGACAGTTTAAATGTGTATACAAGCAGCCAGTCAGTAGCACGTTAATGATATAGCTAGAACATCAACTGCCACAAATTTTTAAAATGCCACTCTTCCTCCTCTGATATGTTTCTTTTTTTTTAAACTCCCATATTTTCAAAAGTAGTTGTGTTTGTGTCACATTTTGGATCTCACATATTAAGCTACAATAAGATCGATAAATAGTGTTGGGTGTGTGCTGTCTGTCTGCGAGCCTCGAGGCCCACAGTGTTCACAGGAGCCGCAGTGTGGCAGTTTAATATGTACTGTAGTCCTCCTGAGGTGTCACCAAGCACAAACAGAGGTGGGTTAACACAATGTAAAAAGGGACTTTTTCTTCAACTCGTCAGCGTCATGTTTTGTTGTTTTTCTTGGGTAAGCACGACGTTTTTTCTTTTTCTTTCTTTTTTTCTTAGAAGGAGTCCATGGCCTTGAATTCGCTGAGGGCCTGGACAGGGGAGATGTGTTTCTTCTGGGAGCCTCGTCGCACACGTGTCTGGCACTCCTCGGGTTTCTCCCTTTTTACCAGCGGCTTCTTCTCAGGGGCCTTCATGCGCCAAGACACCACAGGTGAGTTAACCGCTGCTGTGCCGTACACCTTCTGGTACTTGGTGGAGGCTACATAAGATGCCTTTACAGTCAGCACCACTGCGTTCATTAGGTTCTTGGCCGCTTGGATCAGGGAGGTGGCACTATCCAGCTATGAGAGGGCAAGGACAGTTGGAGGGGAAAGAGAGAGAAACACTTAGAGTCAAGTGAAAAAGTTTACCTGTTAAAGGAAAAATCCCATATACATCATTCTTCACCAGGGTCTGTGCACTCAACAAGAACATTAGGACATATTAGCTACACAGAGCACTTAGGAGGTCTGTGCTGCAACTAGCAATTAAGCAGGATACAAACATGGCCATCGCTATATGACATCTTACTTTAGCAGTTCTTAATTAGCAGAGGCAGGGGTCAGGTGTACCTCTGTCTCCGTCTGTTTTGTTTGGCTGACATTTAAGGGTCGGTGGCCAGTGGGCCTCCTCCTACCCCATGCCGAGACGAGTCAACTGTGCAGATTTAATGAGTGTGGACTCCAGCTGGCCACCATGAAAAGGTTAAAATCTCAGCAGGGCTTACATATCTCATGTGAGACAAACTATAATAGAGTCCTGAGAAATCATGAAGAACTGTAGCAGCACAAGATGCAAGAAAATCCAAAGCAAAAATAAAAGCCAAGTCTGATTTTAATTAGAAGAAGAAATCAGACTAAGACAGTTAATAAGGAAATTCTTTACAGATAAAACAGTGGGAATGTACTGATTCCATTTTTTCTCTCCTGAATAAAAAATCTGATACCTAAATTCAGGATATTGACAGATAGAGAGAATGGTAAAGCTTTTTTGTCCACTTTAAGTTAGAACTGGACTTTCTTTTAAAGTTCTACAAATTTTAATTATGTTGTTATATTGTGTACATTGTGAGGTTTTGAAAACTGAACTGAAGACAGTTATGAAAATGTATTTAATATGGATCATTGTACTCTACAGCATGTCTGTCTGGCCTGGAAGAGGGATCCCTCCTCTGTCCTTCCCGAGGTTTCTCCATTTTCTTTCTTTCTCCACTTCCTTATCCAAATTGAGGGTCTAAGGACGGAGGGTCTCATGTGCTATAAAGATTGTAAAACGCTAACTTGCGATTTGTGAATGAAAATTGACTTAATATCCATATTATCAGTTTAATAAGGTTTAATAAGGTCACCGTATAGGGGACACACGCGCGCGCGCACACACACACACACACACACACACACACACACACACACACACACACACACACACACACACACACACACACACAGCAGTGGCAAAAGTTGCAACGACACAGATCAATAAAGAGAGCTAAAAGTTTATTGCGTGATCAAGTTTTAGAGGGAATTACAGTTCACCACATGATTATGCTGATAGAGAACTTTTCTCTTTAAAATGAAAACCATGTGACAGCTACATGTGACTGCAGCTGGAACATGTATCGAATAACTTTCCTTTGGTTTGAACAAGTATTTCCTAGCTTTATGAAGAGATGAAATCCCTTCATATAGACATCTATTAGCTGTGCAGGTGGATTTGGTAGGATAGATGACATATTACTAGGAGATCAAACTAATCAATATTTTTTCATTAATACTACGTTTTGAAATAGAGAATATGCAGCAAATATACAGTATCATGTGTCCTCTTTATCTTTCAAGGAATAAAATAATATTTTTAAGATTAAAATTTGTCTTGTTTGTGTTTCATTGCTAAACATTGAACATATAGTTTCTGTACGTTGGAAAAAAAAATGATGAAAGGTTTAAATGCCAAGTGCAAGCAATGTGGGATAACTGTCTGATTTTACTTTGAGCAGTGATAATAGGGTTCATGAGGCATAAAAAATAGAAATGGAAAAAAAAGCCTGCGGTGCATCTTTCTGGTATTATTAGATAGTAATCGGTCTGAAATAATTGCATCAGCCTTAATATGCATGACCCTTCATCTGGTCTTCCAAGCTTAATCCTGACCTTGAACTAAAAGGTTTGCCCACCCGCAGTGCACAGCATAAAAATTGTCTTAAATTAACCAAGTCTAGTGACTCAAGTCTAAAAGCCTATCAAGAGCATCAGTGATAATGAAGCTGGTCATGTGCCGCTCTGTGTGGACAGACTTACCCCAGACACGATGAGCTCCCCTCCCAGGTTCTGAACCTCAGCTTTCACCTTGCTGCAAATGTTGAGCTGATGACAGTACAAGGCAATTCTTTGCAGGTAGGCCAGCAGATCCTGCTTGCATGCTGAATCAGGGCACTGAATGGAAAAGAGACACAAAGAAAAACACAGTCAAAACACACACCCACAAAAGAGTAACAGCTATAAGTGGACATTGGCTTTTACTGAGCAGCAAAATGACTTGACATAGACACAAAATACAGATGATGCTTTCAAATCTCAGCGCCCTCTTTAGTGGCATCACTATCAGCCATCAGATTATTCACATTATTGAATTACAACTATGATTATATGCCAACCAGTCAAATTGCAGTTTCCATGTTTGTCCAGACTCATATAACGTTCATAGTGAAGACTTGGAAGGAATTGAAAAGGTATTAAGTGTATTTTGTCATAATTATCATAGAAATTGTTTAGTTATGGCCAAAAACATGTTTTGTGAGGACACAGCACAGGGTCATTTGCGATTTGAAGTGGATGCTTGTGCCAAATTTGAAGACATTCCCTCAAGGCAATCTTGATATATCGGATCACAAGAGTGGGACGGACAACCTGAAAACATAATGCCTCCGGCCCGGCCACAGCTGTTGTTGGTGTGGAGACATAACAAACATGCAATTGATTTGTGCTGAGCGACACATTGGCCAAAATGCAAACTAGCATAGTGACATCTCACTCCCTGTTTGGAGAGCCATGCTATATTTCATGTAAAAACAGAATCATCTGTGATGAACAAAGAGCCAATGACAAGACAGGATATGTAATTATATCATGACAGAAATTAAAACCACCAAGGCACTTGAATTGTGGTTGAGCCATAGAATTTGGAGGACATAAAAGGTCCTTGGCTTATTGTCAAAATCTAAAGCTGTTTTCCCAAACAGGCTTAAGATGTGTGTTCTCTACCAAATTGGATTGTTATAGAACTCATGGTTTCTGATGTTGAGGCCTTTTTGAATCAGAGAACCAAGAACAACAATCCTGACAAAAACAGTAGGGTTCCACTATTTTGGGTTGCTAATTACATTTCTTTGCACTGGAAGATGTTGCTTTTTTTTCAGTCGTGGTTTGATGCAGGTAACGGTTTCAAAGCCAAGTTGTTTCACTGCAGGATGTCAGGCTTCAGGCTCATTCATTTCACATACAACAAGAGTGTCAAAGCATGCTGCACAAGAAGAAAACAGATCAATCGACAATGAACGGACTAATATTTAGAAGCACATGAAGACACATGAGGCTGTTGTATGTGTCTCTCTTCTTCTTCTACTTTTCTTTGGAAGTTCTGACCTGGTCCTGCTGGCCTTTGTGCTACTTCAGTAGTGTAGAACCCAGTCATACAGTGCAGCAAATGGACCAACAGGGAATACGAGGACAGTCTCCTCAGATCTCCTACTATTACACAGTTTGCCCCTATTATTCCATCTGGAAGCCTTCCAGGGCTCAAGCTATGGCCCACTAAGCTCCCAGTGGGTTAAGAACACTGCATCAGCTGCCTAAACACTGTGAGCATCATTTTGTAGCAACACCTTTCTTCTAGCCATTAATATTAAACGGTCCTAACTAGGACATTCAGCAGCACCACTGTATGGGGAAATGCACAGCTCATTTCCTTGTCTTGTGGGCTCCGGTACAGAAGGATGGCAAGTTAAATATCAAGAATGTGATATGTATATACCCCCTCCAGGACTAGCAGCTTTGTTGGCCGCCCATCTTCTCTCCTTCTCACTGAGGAAAGGCCTCTCGTGCCAGGACAAATAGTATTGATTGGCCACAAGTGCTCACAAATAGCGAGTAAAACACTGTCCTCTTGTTGTCTGGTGAAATGTTTGTTTCTACAGCCTACAAATAGAATTGCAAAGAGCAATTCAATGCATGGTCCACATTTATAGTTATGGCCACTATCAGAGCAGGACTTTCAACAACACAGTGAATAAGACCAGAGGTGCCACCAGCACCAGTTTCATCTCAATAAGTGTCACTGAATGCAGACTGAGGTGGAGCTGCTAGCTCATAGAGCAGCCAGTGAAGCCTTGGGCATTATCACTGCACCGCCAGTCCTGGCTAGCATCACAGCTAACTGCACTTCATGCTCCTCCACACACACACACACACACACACACACACACACACACACACACACACACACACACACACACACACACACACACACACAGCTGCCCCAGGCATGTTTCATTGATGCAGACATGACACAATTGTTCCCTATTGTACCGTTGACTAATAGTCAATTTCTTCCACAGATTCCCTGTTGATGTAAATAAACTGTATGGTCCATTACTTTGCCAGGGCCATTGAAGCTCTCTGTCTGTCTCTCTCTTTCTCTTTGTCCTTCATAGTGTAACAACATTCATTACTGACTAGTGAGAAAACTGGGCTACGGCCTGATTTTACTTAGCTTTCTGAAACTCTTCCTGACCTCAGCACTTCTCTCTACATGTTGGTATTTTTTTGTTTGACAAAAAGGTGACAAATCTCCTTAATTTTGTTGTTGTTGTTTTTTTTTTCTGCATAATTAGGGCCAGAACGAATGAAACAGGCTCTCTGTGGAAATTCAGGACCATGATGTGAACTCTGTTCCTGAGTGTGGCAGTCTGTCAAAACACAACTCACACCTCACTCTGATGTTGCATTTATAGGCATGGTGAGACTGACCTTTCCTAAATTATTAAGAGTGTAAAAAGTAATTTCTAGCCTTTCTATGTTCTTATTTCTTCATTCATTTATTACATATCCAATAGTAGACAAAGACAAAAGAGAGGGAGGACAGAAATTAATTAAATAAAAGTGCTATGACAGATTCAAATTGAGCATGTTACACAGTTATAGAATATGCCTTCTAGCTGACTGGACCACTGCAGTGCCTCTGACAGTCACCTGTCAGTTACTTCAAGAAAGCTGGTGATCTTTCTATTTGCTCATCCAGCCTTTGGCATCATATCTATAGAAGACTGAGCATTTTCCTATTCTAGTGCCTACGGAAACCACTTATTATATTTAAATGTTTTCCTTCTTCCTTCTGTTATATTCCACCGTCTGGAAAAAGTATAATGGAGCACTGTAAAATAACAGAACAACCCGAGAAACCTGGTGTTACCATTCATGAATATCATTTAAACATCCTGTTCTTTATAAAAATTATTTGTGAAAATGATAAAATATTTCACAATAAAAATGTGGAAATATACAGAAAAGTCTGAAAAAACAACCATAACTTTTATAAAAGCACCTTTCCTCCTCTAATCATCTTGTGACCTCCTGAGATTAATGCGACCCTGAGGTTGGGAACCACTGAGAAGCCACCGTGACTGTGCTAATCACAATTCCTAAATACCAAAAGATCAGGCTCATCCCTTTCAATTAGCAGGGTTCCTATCTAATGTACACACCCAAAACCTACTGACAGACATTGGTATTAGCTGAGACACAATATGACTCTTAATTTTGAAGGATTACATGCTTCCTTTATGCATCCAGATTTTTAAAAAATAAACATTGTATCTAAAGGGATGAGGAAAGACGATAACATACTATATGGTATGTGTCGTAAGATGTATGATATATGAAGCATGATACAAGAGATTGCACTTTCAAGGAAATGTAGTCACATTGGCTTTTGAGGTTCACCAAACAAAATAAAAAAATCATATTGATCAGACTATAAAACAAATCTTTTTCCTCCTGAAAAGCTGAGACAGGATTTCCACTCAGCATTAATTTTTGAAGTTAGTTGGTACTGACTCCTCCCCAGCCAGTTCCCGTTAAAGTGTAGTTTTTGTTTTTAGTGAGAAGCATTTTAATTACACATCAGTCACACTTGGTTTCACTGCTGTCAGTGGAGGCTACAGGAGCTTTGCTCTTGTTGTTCTGCACTCAATGCGACAGAGGCTTCCGCTGTGACAACTAAAGTGAAACCTGGACGTCTGAATGCTTCAGACTTGCATGTGTTTAGCAGCATTTGTAAACAATAACTTGACACTTCTTGACAAGTTCTACAAGACACCACCCCAACTGAAATGAAACTTTTCTTACTGTCCACAAATCCCATCAGACAACCAAAACCAACACTGAATTGATCCTAATAACAATTAACGTCTGTGTAGCCACAGCCTCAATTTCTACTCAAAAACTTCTAAAAATACAGCAGTGAGCTACACAGCTGCACTGTGTTATGTTTTCCTTCATTACAATGAACCTTGTCACTGTAGTTTATTTTGAGTCAATCCCACATCCGCTGTCCTGCTGCAATAAATAACTGCTTGTAAACCAAACTGTTTTAATCCACATCTAAAAATAGTCCCAGAGAATTGGACTATTTACTCCTGTCATTTATATCTGTTAAAAACTAAATTGCTCAGCAGATTTAGTAAAAAAAATAAAAATATTTTCAAGCTTTACATCTCCAGAGGGAATGAATGGGCTTGGGGCTGAATGCAAGAGCAAAGAGTAATGAGAAATGGGACACATTTTGTTTTGGTTTTGGTCTATTAATGGGATTTGTTGACAACAGGGAGAATAAAGCATAACAGCCTTATACTATGATGTTTAGTGTTTATGTTTAGCCATACTTTATATAAGAATACTCACCTTAATATAACTACACAAGACCTCAAGAGCGACCACCAACACAGCTACATTTTAGGCCAGATGGTGCTGCAGAATTGCTTAGCAATCAAAAACCTCCTGTCTCAGGCAGACTGATACAGACCGTCACATGGCAGAGCTGCTCGTAACACTCAACAATCAATGTATGTCTAACAATAGGTGCTCCTAATGTCATACAGGTGGCTTCCTCTATTTACTGTATAGTGTGTCTATAGGAGGCCTATTTAAAGAATGAAACAGAGGAGGGAACATGGAGTGGGAAAAAAAAGAGTAGAAAAAAAAAGGCACTGCTGGAGTGAAATGGGGTGAGATGCCTCGAGGGGTTTTTCTACGTCAAGTGCTGTGCTTAAATGACTATGAAAGAGCTCGCCGTCCTTCCACCCTTCCACGCAGAAATTCCTTCTGCTTCACACGTGTTCATCAATAGGGCTGATGTGGAGTCATGGCAACAAGGTTTGCTACTTAAGGGACCTGTCTGAAAGCACCGGAGCAGCCTTTATTCCTACTGTCAAGCTACAGCCCTCTCGGCCAGTACAGGTTACGTACTGTAATGTGTGAATGCAAAATGCTTGTCTTCTTCATCCAGAATAAATACAAATAATCAAGGTCATGTTAGTTCTTGTGTAATACCATTAACATGCTTGATAAAAGCAAACTTTTGCTGTTTTAACTTTTACTAATTCATTCCATTTACTGAATGGCATGGCAGAAAGATGCCCCAAATGCCTCACATGAAAACACTTTTATAATAAAATACATGCCAGAAGTGAAAAGGTCCTCCAGCCCCTCTTTATTTCCTGATCATAGCTCTGATGTCTCTGGAAGTGTAACAGAAGGCTTTGAATATTCAGTAAACACTGGTCTAGGAACCATTTAAGTGAGAATTAAAAATGGCAAGCCACCTGCTCTTTCATTACAGCAACTGTTGATTCAGACACGGGCTCTGCCAGTGATTTGCCATGTGACAGATTCACTCCCACCTAAACCCTGTTTACACTGATCATCACTCGGCAGCCTACAAGCCAAGACGTGAATACATAAGCACATAGAGATAAGTTCATGCTTCCTTTGTCCTTTCTGTCCCAGATCCAGGGAGACCTGCATTCTGAGACAAATATTCTCACAAATGGAAACATGCAAGAATCTTTATATACAAGGCTCACACAGGCTGAAACTCCTGCTTTTCATCTCTCTGTTTGTGGTAATTACTGCATAACAGACAAAGTTACGAATTCACAGCCTGAAACTTTGTTCTGTGGTGAAATATGCTCTGGAGAGGAGGACAGAGTGACATGAGAAGAGCAGTGACTAAAGACGCCTTCTGGTCAGTTGAAAGCTTAGCATACTCCACGGCCACTCAAACTGACAGGCAGTCTGCTGTGTGCTAACAGCAGAGTATTGTTGTGAAGTCACATATTGTCACAAGAAGGCACGGGATGAAGAAGCTGTACAGTAGATGGCGAAAAATAATCTCTTTAATACTGGTATATTGCACCATGAGCGACATTTTTCTGTATGTACTTCAATCTAACCACCTGTGTGTTCTTGAATTAGGGATGCATACAGCACCCTGGAAAGGATCACTCCCCCCTGAGTGGTTTTAACAAATTCAAAATGCACTCACAGGAAACAATAATGCAGGCTTGGAAAGGTTAGCAGGTTATTTTCTTAGTTGTCTTCAGGATATCTAAGCAGCTTGACAGCATATTTTAATAAAATTTGGTAGAAAGTTAGGTCATGGGCCGAGTGTTTGTTTTTTCTGGTGCAAATTCAAACTTTGCATTAAATGAAAGCCTTTCTGCCATATGAATCTCAATATCTGTGTGCATTTTGAAAGACTTGGATCCTGATAAAAGTATTAAATTAACATATATGTCATATTAATGTATTAAAAATGGATAAAATGACATGTATGACATGACATGATGTAAAAGAGGTAGCTCTCAGTGATAAAGCCACAGATACAGAAATTATCATCATACCCTGAAGTTCCCCTCATCTCCACAAGGAGTTGCAGCATCTTATAACTCAATGTTCTGGTTTTCTGGACGGCAACTTTACTGTTTTGGTTCAGTCTGGCCGCTCCCATCTTTTCCAGATACAACAGACAGCTGTTTTCAGCAAAAATGCTCTGATAAACCACAATGTGTACACTGTCTGCTCAGCACCAAACAGCAGACAGGCAAAGCTAGCTGCTGTTAGCTGGTGAGTGCAATGGAGCATTTGGCAGGTAAACAGCCATATATTTTTTCCTCAAAGGGTTAGAGGAGGTTGGAAGAGAGCAGAAAAGAAAGTGAGTATTAGACTTACATTACCCTGTATCTGCTGGATGTGTGAATAAGCCACTGTTGGCTGATACGTTTGCTATATCAGCTCTCAGCTGTGTTTAAAACTTGTTGCACTGCCCCCCCCAAAAAATCAATTAACACGGGTTTAAAGTAACATTTGAACCTTTATAAAGCTACATTTTAATCATTAAGTGCTTTCTAGTTATCAATATTGCATTGAAATCCAAACTCAAGCGCATAAAAGACCTATTTGTGGATTATAATTTAAACCACAAAATAACTCTGAGTGCAGTACCTTGCACGTGCACACTACACTAAAGATAAAGCAGCTTGTTGGTGATCCTGTCTGCTGGTCTCAGTGCAGTTGCGGAACTTCAGAGAAATATTTGATTCTAAATTTTGATGTGAGCTTCAGCTTAGCAGCACAGCAAAGAAGCCCAGCGTGTGATACTGAAACCAACGATAATTATTCCAAGGGTTTGCTAGCAAACAGCAGTTGCAATTACAATGACAACAGGCTGCCTTAATAAATCAGTGAGTCTTGTGCCTGAGTTTATTCTCACTGCTTATTAGAGACAGATGAAATGAAGAAGAACATTATGCATGACCTGGAGTGCTGCTAGCATTCTGAAATACCTCCCACTTCATTTGCTGTACACACACGCATACACAGCATACACACCTATTTCTTTTCTCTCCCATCTTCCCTTGGCACAGCACTGATTGATTAGATATTGAAACTGGTCTGTCAGCGTGTTTTAGAGAGGTACTCATCTGATAATGAATGCAACACCTCGGTTGGGAGCTAATTATATTAGAGACACAACTTGGTTCTGCTGTCTTGCTCTCTCAGTGTTGGCCCCATTGGGAGACAAAGTCATGCGGCAACAAAGCCCACCAATCCAGCTGGGCTCATCAATGCTCACATTAAAGATTTCCAATGTCCATGCCCACTTACTCTAAGTCAAAATTTGCTCTGCAGCCACAGATGATGACACAGTCAGACTGATTGAAAGTATAATGGTAAAAATGACAGTGACAGATGCAAATGGAGTTGTAAAGCTACCTGATCTGCGACAGCACGGGCCAATTTGTCCATCCTGGAACCAGCCTCTGCAATCTTCTTAGCTGCGTTGATCACATCTGAGGAGTTCTTCAGGGGGCCTTTGCCTCTGGGTAAATCCAAATGGTGACAAAGAAGGAAAGGGGTGAATGTGTGTAGAGGTGCCGAGGCAGAGGACATGCAGAGCTTCCCTTTAAAGACTGAGCTCACTCCTGTGTCACCCAAGCTCGTACAGCGGCTAATTTGCTGTGGCTGGCAACAGGAATATGAGACATAACAATCAAGAGTCTGTAGATAATGGATGTAACAGATATAGTATACCCTTGTCCCTTATGGTGTATCACAGACGTGTTTTAAAGCACAAGGACACAAAAGACTTATGATTTTAAAAGCTACAACAGTTACATTAGGTAGGGAAGTCAAAAAAAGAAAAGTAGAAAAGGAATTAATGGCCAACAACTGAGCCTGTTTTCTGTTTTGTCTTGTCTTGATTTGACAGCACAGGGAAAGTTAATGTGGCTAAGATAAGTGTTTTCCTGTGTGTGATGTCTCATCTTTAGGCAGTGGTAATCTGAAGTTTCCACTCAGTTTGTTCATTTCAATCTGAGTCACTGGGGTCAATGCCAAGTAATAATGGTGCAGTCACAGTACTACAGCCATAATCACTCATGACTAATCACTCATGGCTCAATTTTTTTTATTTCTTTGGTTCTTTTAGGTTAGTTCCATGCCCTGTAATTGTGGAGTGGATCAGAGACAGATACCCATCAGTTTGGCATTAGGGATTTCCCAGATACGTTAAGCCTAGATGGAAGAGATTGAAATTAAAGCTATTGGCTTTTAGTAAACATACACAAGAAGACTTGAAATGCAAACAGATTATCTGTTACAGTATATCTTTGAATCACAGCATTGCTACACAGTCTGATTAAAACGGAGGTTATCTGGGTCACTTTGTCTCTAACAAACAGTTTAGAGCTAGGGTATGGAGCACCTGCAAAGGCAGGAGTGTCTCTCAGAAATCCCACTTGTCACTTTATGTACGTAAAGCTGCTGTTTTTTTAAATATAAATTATGGGTCACAAAGTTATTTGTATGAGAGAGGGCTGACCCACAGAAAATTACCTGCTGTTGCCCTCAGCTGTACAGAGCTTTTCAGCATTTTTCAGCTCACAGTTTTGGTTTCATGGCGCACAGCTTTTCTGTTTTGGTTCATTCTCAACACTTGTGATAATACATGAGTGTTAGGATTACATTTTGTTTCTGGTACATTTAAGTGTCCAAAAAGTCAGTCCTTGTTTGTAGGTTTAAAATTTTGTTGCTTTGTGCTTGTCACTTTTACCTGGTGAAGTCAGTCATCTCCATCATGATCATGCACATCTGCTTGGCCAGCACAATGATGTCATTGCCGTTGTCGTCCCATTTGGCCACTTCTGCATCTAGCTTGCATTTCTCCTGTCTGAAGCTCTCCACCTGCTCAGCAATCTTGGCCTTCTCCTCCTGGGGAAGCTGTGCCATGATGGCCTGTAGGCAACACAGGAGTGTGGAGGAAATAAAAGCATTAGAAGAGAAGGAAGAGGTTGTTAGGGGAGTAAATTTGAGCAGAATAAATTTGGAACATGGCTCAGAAAGAGGGAAATGCCAGAAGAGAAGAATTTAGGTAAAGGAAGCAGATAAGGTTGTGGAGGACAGAACGATAGGGGAATGAGGAAAGGGGCGAATAAGAAGAGGGATTAGTTAAGGAGAAAGAGTATAAAGGGAAGTTTATAAAAGCTGTAGCACCATTTGTTCTATTTTTTTCCTGTCCAGTCTACTTTTTAATCCGCCCTACAAAACTTGAACATTAAGTTTAGAGTCTGACTATCCCTGCCCTTCTGAAATGCTTCAAAATAAAGTTCTAAACTTTACATTTAATGGCTGGACCTTTTCAAACCCCATGACATCTTATACCCATAAAGAGCAAATCCATTTTTGCCTTCATTTTTTTTCCTCGATGAGAATACATTTGCTCTCTCAGCGGCCTTTGGGGGCAGGTACAAAATGGCATAAATCTTGTGGCAAGGTCACAGGCGCAGTAAGGACCTGGTATTATTTGGGAGATAAATGTATAATTACCTCAGCTTCTTAGACCAGAGAATGAATAATGCATTTGTTCAACATTATGTCAGGGAGGTGAGATGGAAGGAAGAGTAACCTGGTTTCCATTAGGTCGATTCTATTGACTTGAGAGGCAGAGAGAAAACGAGTACAGTAAAAAAAGAAAAGTCACCATTCATTGTTTTTTAACCTCATCTATTATTGACTGTCCTCCAAGAATTGCTATTCTCTTAATGAAATAATCGCCCTTGTCCTCCTTTTCCCTCTCTCACAGCTAAGCTGGTGCATGGTGGCACGTGATGAGCTCTGTGAGAAAGTGCATCACATTTTTCCAAGGAAAATAAGGAGGAGCAGGAGGAAGTAGTCCAAAAGAGAAAACTGAAATGACAACAGATCCATGTGTCCATGAGTTTTGGCCTACTAATCGCTCTGTGAGCAAAGTGGTGCAAAGCTTTGATGGCGGCTCACTTGAAAAAAAAAAAAAAACCACCAACAACAACAAAAAAACAAAAACACAACCCAGAATGACATAAACAAACAAGAAAAACCGGCCCCCTAAAGCCCAGTGTAGATTTCCTCTGCTGCTAGTGCCAAGACACACAAACAACAGTGCAACAGCAAATCCCATTAAACAGCTTGTGGGGTGCAAGCACTGCTCACATTTAAAACAAATACCAAGTTAATATGTATTTGGAGTGCACAATGAAGAATGAGCGATTTAAAACAGACTAGAGATTTCAGCTGGATAAACTTGTATTCACTCTGCAGGTGTGCCTCCTACATTCCTATCTTCATAGATTCATTCACTAATCAGACAGTTCCCTAAATTGAATCATTCATTATTGGCTTAGTTGATTAGCACTAATGAAGTTTAATAAACAAATTGTAACCAAAATCTCGAACAAAGAATGTGAAGCTTGCCAGCTAGCTCTGGCAATCAGTCCAAGTCTGCTCACACGGCATTATCGTCTCACTGAAACACCCTTTTTCTTATGCTGTGTACTGAAAGCGCCAGCATACTCTAACAGAGCGCTTGTTGGAGGGTCAAACAGCATTTGGCAAGATATGTGAAAGGTAAATAAGCAGGGTTTGATCTCCTCCCTTAAGCAGTGTTTTTTTTTCGTTCTTTAAACAACAATTTCTGTCACATTTTGTGTGTGCAAACAAGTGCTTCATGACGCTATGAATGCCTTCAAGGGAAGACTGGAAAGCCTGCGCTGTTATCCCCATATGTAAACAATTATGCACTCACCTCAAACGTATGCTGACACTTGCTGCTGTTCATACTGCATTTCAAAAGCCCCTCCGCCACCCCAGCATTCACCTGCAGGCTCTGAATCTATGCTGGATTTCAGTGGCGGGGAAGTTAGTATCATCACTCGCCACTGCTCTGCTGAGCTTGCTGTTTCCTTGTGGGGAGCGACAAGGTCAGAGCCTAGATGCCAAATATCAACACTGTACATTTACTCCATTCACATAATAATCTACATCACCGGCTGATCCGATTCAAATCAGTGTAAATAATTGTACAAATATTTATAAATATAACTAGAAAAGTCATTTTAGTCCACACACTTTGCTTGTGCTCTCAGCTTGTGGTCCTGGGTAATCTGAAGCACCCTGGGGTGTGGTTTCCTAATTACATGTTCATGTTTAATGTAGCCAAAAATATCATGTAGGCAATGCTGTACTGTAATTGCTGTCTAATCAATAGCGACACAGGTGAGTGCTCTGTGCCACCAGGCAGATCTCTCTGACCTCCAGACTGGAGTGTGGTCGTTAGCATATCTTTGCTGCTCATTACGTTTCTCACCCCCAACTGTTGAGGCATCAATTATTCACTTATTTCTATAATTACACCATACAGTGTGCCGCCGGTCTCAAAATGGTGGGTACACCATTGAGAAAAAGTACAATTATGGTTTTGCTAAACTGCACTCTAACAAGTTAGATAAAGAATGTAAGTTGAGAATCAGCGTAGTTTTATGTAAGTGCAATCAAAATGCCATCCTCTGCACATAAGAACTGCATTAAACCAAAATGGAGCTTTCTCCCAAAAAAAGTCTCTTCAAACTCAAGAATTTGGATTGAAAATTCCTTTTCTAAAATTAGGGATCAAGGAAGGTTGGGGAGAGAGAGTGAGGGATTTGGTTGGTATTGCGATTCACTCTGAAAATGGTGTGACAAAAGAGAGAGAACATCAGGGAGGAAGAAAAAGAGAGAGAGAGAAAGAGAGAGGGAGGGTGGTTCTGAATACAAAAGAAAACTGCAGCACAGGGGTAAACATATGAGCCAATTGGGACATCAGGGGAGCAGGAAGGCACTTGGTGAAGCCCCCCCTACCTCCCTCCTCCCCCATGCTCTCTAGAATTCACTTATCCCCAAATCCCTTCCCCTACTTTACTGATAACAACAAGGAGCGGGCCTTGGGAGCTTAACATAGTGGCAAATCCGGCCGAGGGGTGCTGTGCCAATACACTCTGCGACTCGGCTACGTCTGCAGGGATTAGAGCGCTTTCCGGGTTTCTTCACCGAGCGCGGCGTCTTGAAATGACTTTAATTTGTTTCATTTGAAATAAACTGCCCAGACACTCAGAGTTCAATTTTATGGATGACCTATCAACAGTGTTATCCAATCATTGTGTTAAGAGATGTTGTGTGTGTGTGTGTGTGTGTGTGTGTCGTCGTGTATGGGGGGGGGGGGGGCTTTGTGTTTGCCTCCCTGTGCATTATCCGTGGTGTGTTGCAGAAGGAGAGTTCGCGTCTGCATGTTCTAATAGAAAGAGACACTATGTACAGGCCTCCTTCCCCTGTGTGTTTTTCTGCTTACTCATTATGCATGTTTGCTCTAATAACTTAGCTTTATGCGTAAGTATAATAGAAGTGACAAGTGGAGCACCACACAAGGCACAGCACTGGGAACAAAGCCTCCTGGGACTGCCCCGGACTTGATTTGATTTCTTTCTACGCTGAGCAAGAGGGAGACAGTGAGATCCAGAAAGTGAGAGGGAGATATCACGCCTGTGTCCTGTGTGTGAGTCCCGCTCACTGGAGGGGCTTGGAGGGATCATGACTGTAAACCTCAATGTGCTCATGTCAGCTCCTATGGAGAAAATGGATTACGCTTCCTCTTGTCTGTTTGAATAGAAAACACAGCACCAGCGTGCACTTGGCATGACCGTAAGAGGACATCAAGCTTTATCCTGACACGACAGGCTCAGGCCGACTGGGCAGATCACCAGTGGTTCACGGCAAACACATCTTTTATGGATGTGCTTGCCTTCCGCGTGTGTAAATGTTTAGTCTCTGAGGGCATAACAGTGTCTATGAGTGGAAAAACAGGCGATATCAATTAACTGCGTGAGAGGCCTTGTCAGTATGCCAGATGTATAGTATGCACTACACGATAGCGTGAACTAAATATGCATATAGGGGTATAAACGTTTGATAACACGCTGCAATACATTGTCGGGTTTTTATTCGATGTGAGCTTGAGTGCAAAGCTTGCTTATGTGTTAAGTGTTCTTGAACAATCATTATATTTAGCCACGTCATCCTCCTAATCCACTTTATATCACTGTATTACAGTAACAAGTTATGACAAAGGGACATGCTGTGACTTCAAACTGTTCCCAAGAAGAGCTGCCCACTCAAAGCACAGCCGAGTGCCAGGAGAACGAGTTAACAGTTTGGTGCTGTGAAGCTCCTTTGTGCTGCAGCGCTGGTGCGTCTAAGCTCAGATGGTCTTGCAATGTTACTCTGCGGGAGCCTTAGTGGGAGTATACATACAACAAACTCAAAGCACTTCACACCCAGGACCCCCACAGTCATCCTGGAGCCGCTATCGTGCACCCAAAACCTGGGTTTGTTCTCTCTTCTCATGGTTGGAATTCAGATTTGACAGCGTTGTATCTTGGTTTAGCAGTTGAACTGAGCAATTAAACAAAACTTTCTTTCTCTACTACTTAGGAGTTCTGCAAAAAGGGTTACACATGGGTGTAAAAAATCAATTATATTTTACCTTAAACACATCAGAAGTTCATATTTTACAATTTAGTATATATTATAATATTAGTATGCATTACGGCAATAAAAGGCATCGTTTGAGTGTCCCTGGGGAAATTTTGACTTTCTGAATAACACTTATTACTAGTTATCCTCCTGTTTGTTTGTTCAAATGTTAAATATGACCTATGTTTAACCGACAAGGACTTCAAGTGTGGATTGTGGCTCCTGTTTGTCAGGTGTAAAGGTGGAAGTTGAGTGATACTGTTGTAGGGCCATGTGCTGTAATGTCATAGGGAAGACGTTGGGAAAACATGACTTTTACTCAACTTTAAACATGACATTTTTGTGCCTTATCTTAACCACACCTTATCCACCCAAGCACTGACAAACAATTTTGTTCTGCCGACAGGGGAGTTAGTTTAAAAGGATTCTCATATTCTCAACATGTTCTGTCATTTAGTTTGAAAGTCTTGGCTACAATAGGTGATGTTAAGAAATGATACAGCATTTTAAAGCAGAATGGGCATTTCATTGAGAAATCTCTCCCAGGGGTTCTGCTGCTACAGCCTCGGTTGCTCTGGTTTGGCCAGGTAGATTACAGTGGCTAATGTTAGCTAATGTTATTAAGCTTTAACATTACTGAGTCAGTTTGCTCACTTTATGACTCTTCTCTACTTACATTACTGTTATGCTATGATTTTGTTTTAATCATTATCCCATTCTTGCTACTTGTGGCCACAGCGAGATAGCCTTAAGCCTTTTGGATAGCCTTAAGGATGAAGGGTTGCCTCTTAGTTGGGCCCTAGGTCCTGACTTGGTTGTTTTTCTTTTTAGCCATCACAGTGGGGGCTACAGTTGTACAGTACATGTATTTAGCAACGATAAGTTGCAGTTTTGGGTTTATTTATTTCTCCCTTCTTTGTGCATTACCCCCATGTGTACAGACTGTGTAGAGACCCAAGCAGTATAATACAGGCCTGTGCCACAGGGAGAGGCATTGGGCCAAGTCACACTCCTGCCATCCACAATCCATTCAACATGCAACACACCGCTAGAGCCTCTGTGTTGCTGGAGGGGAGCAAGCACTGATACCCTCTTAATGTTCTTTAAGCTGGGCCCAAGTGAAAAATTGCTAATGTGCAACAAAGCCCAGACCCTAGCGATGGTGACTGAAGCCTTGGCACAGTACTATACTGTATTTTGTGTTTTGTCTGGCATCTGAGGGGAATTAGGTAATTACTTATTTGTTTGTGATTGCAATTTTACACCTGCCATCCCCAAACAGTGTTTATCTAAAATAATCCTGCTTGTTACAATCATTTAAATGGACTTTCATGCTATGTAAGTGGAAGTAGTTGGATGAATCGACTCAAGTGTGGCCAGAGAAAAGGGTGGGTGCTGGGTGTGAGAGGCAGTTCAACTCGCACCTCAGCCTACAACTGCAGCAACGGTTCTGCTTTTTCTGTACTTTTTTTTTAAATGTCAGGTTCCACAACTATGGCACTTTCGAGAAGTCGCAGCACACTGGGGAAGTGAACATCGACTCACCCGAGCACTCTGTCCAGCAATAAGCTGGTCATCTTCAGTCTGGACACTAGTCCTGCTGCGAGTATCATAGTCTTCTTGTTCAAAGTCAGAGTCATCTTCCAGCTCCTCTGGTGTCTGTGAGAAACACAAAGACAAAATTGGGCAAAGAGTCAAAGAGTGAGAGAGAAACTGGAAAGGAAAAAAAACCTCCTACATTGACAGCTGAAAAGGGCAATTTTCTTTGACTTCATCCCGCACTGTGGAGGAGTAACAGATAGCGTTCGTTCCCCTGTGTTGTCATGCTTAGTTTATAGTGTCTCATTGGGAGTTTTAGTTCAAACTCTGGCAGAGATATCACAAAATTTAAAGAGTCAAATCTCAGAATGAGTTATTCTCTGAAAATGGACATACAGTACATGTGAGTTCCCTCAACGCTAGATTAAACACACAATGAAAAAACAGGAAATGGCCAAAAGAGATTTAGTGAGTTGATTGGGTAGTTTTTCCTGCACCTCCTTCCCTCACCAAAGGTCTTCTGTCCAATTAAATAACAAATGGGTGTCACTTTGAAAATGCAGAAATTAGGGATTATAAGGATTTTTCATGTATTGGCTTTGATGGAAAGGTAAAAAGAAACCTGGGAAGTGGCAGTGCCTTTTAACCCTGAAACCATCAATCGAACAATGAGATGCAACATAGAGATGTAAATACCAACAGTTAGTCACTGTTTGACCACAAAATAATGTGAATGACTTGTGTTTGAGCAATATTCACAAATTGCACAAGACCTGTTTCAGCAACTGTGGTTCGATACACATTCCTGTTAAATAAGACAAATGGGTTTGTCATGTTTTAGTACATTAAAAGCTGTCACTGTAATTTCTACACTGAAGACAGGCAATTTAATATCAGTTTAATATATGTATATATATGTGTGTGTGTGTCATATATATGTCAGTATGTCAGTATATATCTCATATGTATAAATGAGATTGTCATGTCATGTCAGATACCACAAAATGAAGTTATAATGATCTGAACAATTCTGCCAGTATTACTGACTAATAAGAAGCGTTATTCCTTACAACCTTGTCAAGCTGCATCTCAAGGATCAGACAATAGCTCTCTGACAAAGCTGCTTTTAAGATCCAGTACAGAACATTGGAGCACAAAACAGACGGCAAGGTTAAATTTTAAAGAGGAAGCAACTTAAGTTTAACAAAATGTTAGAAGTATTGCTTTTATTTGCATCCATAATACACATTTAATATTCTATTTATTTCCTTTCTTTGAAGATGTATCATGTTTAAACACGGCTTTGTGGTGATTGTAATTCCTTAATGTTATTCTTCTAAAAACTCATGACAGTCCTTTGATTTATTATTTTTTATTTCAAAGGGGAAAAAGTAGAATGGCAAGTGCAGTTTAATGAAGGATATAGAGTATTACACCACCATGCGATCATGCTAACATTGTCAAAGCATTGGGAGTACAATCAATGTGTGGTTTCTCATCAAATAATATAATTGGAATATAATTGAGTTACATTTTTTGCATCTGCTCAAACTGAGCCACTAAATAATTATTACACAGTTTTATTTAGCTCTGCTGGCTACACTGGGCTCTATCACTAATTAAGATTAGTGGGTTAGCCAGCTTGTTTCAACACAGGCTTGTTGATCTCATGAAGCTGGCTCAGATTTAACTGGGCTACAGTCACCATGGTAACATACTGTATGCTGGATCAGAGCAAAACATGTACATGTGTAAAGTCATTCTTATATGTAGCTGACATTTAAAAAAAAAAAAACCCTAAATTCATGGTGTTGTCAAAGTTATCCTTGTAGAGAGCACTCAGGGTTTTTCTATTTATAGAATACCTTCCCATAATGATGAGTCGTAGATATAATAAATGTTTTACACAACCAGTGCTTACGTTGGCTGTAATGCAGGACTTGTACCAAACAACAGGTTGCTCATAGACCATAGCCTATGGCAGTAATGAATGATATTTATTGTTGCTGAGGCTGGTAATTGTGCTGAATTTCCTTCTTAGTATTCCCAACAGTGAAAGATCCAGTGTGGCCCGTTGGACACTGTTGGATATTCCATCACTGCTGAACATAAAATCTTCTGACGCACTTAATGAGATTGTACAAATAAAAATAAAACAGATGACCAATGTGCATTAATGAGGGGCAGTGATGAGCTGGAAAAAAGGAAGAGCACCCACACACTGAAAATTAGCTCCTAATAATTTATTTAGTCAATGCTCAGGACACATGGAGCTTCGTTAGGCATTCTTTTATTCAAGTGTTTTTAGTTACCCGCAGTACAAGGGATGACATTTACTTTGCACTTCATATCATACCCTATTTGGCTCATAATCATTTGTAATGAAAGCTTCATAAAAGCACAAATTCTACCTGTGTATTCTTTTGAAGATTGTTGACAATTTCTTTAGTAAATAGTAAGATTTATTTTATTATTTGAATGATAGTTTATTTTGCTTGGTTTTGTTAGTTATGTGCCTCTATTCCTATTTTGCCCCACAAAATCACATTATTTTTGCCTCTGCACTGACCTAATTTCATCATGGGAAATAATTATCCAATCTTATCTCAAATAAAATACAGTACATTTGATTTATTGATGATGCATATGATTATCTGCTTATGACACTTGTTTCTCTCTAAATGTGAATGCATTCGTAGATGGATCCCAAAATCCAGATGTTAACCAGCTTCGCAAGGCCGATTCTACGTCTAATAATAGTAGTGGCATAACTACTGCACACATCTCATTCTATAGCCTGTGCAACAGATATGTCCCATGGCACCGCAGTACCATGCTACATCACAGCCGGGTGTGGCTACAAGAACTGTGATGCTGGGTGTAGTCAGGGGTTCAAGAGACTTTCAGGCCATAGAGGTATCTGAGTTTTTCTTCCATCTAGAATGTGAGGAGTTACTCTTTAGGTTGAGCAAAGGCAAATAACACAAACAGACAGCCTGACTCAGGCCATGTTCACACAGACATTTAGAATGCGTGAAAAATTACAGCCTCCCAATTCTGTGGACTCCAGCGAAAACACATGTTGTTTGGCAAAAAATTTACCAAGTGGATTCTCATTTCAAGAGCTGGGAAAAAGTGTAAACACTGGTTATATTACAGCTGTCAGTCTCCAACCACTGTTCAATTTCATACATGTTTCATTCTAATGGTTCCTATGCCACAGCACCGCTTTGCTCTGAGTGTGTGTGTGTGTGTGTGTGTGTGTGTGTGTGTGTGTGTGTGTGTGTGTGTGTGTGTGTATGTGTGTGTATGCGTGTGTGTACGTGGGTACATAAAGTCCAGGGCAAAACTATATTTTTGAGAACTTTCATTATAACTTTACACTCTTCTCAAGACCTGCCTCAATTTTTAAACACTATGGAGAATTGGTTTCTTAATCCATCGACTGCTCATAAGATCTGTGTTGTAAAAATTCTAAAGGAGCCATTACTTGGCTTAAGTGGGAGAAGAATAACACAGACACATAAAAATGTGTGCACAAAAAAACTATTACATGTGGCACCAACATTTGCTATTTATATGATGGGGTCAGACAACAGAGAAAGCGAGGATCTTCTAAGTTGTTTCCTCAGAAAGTAATTGAACTTGGATGGGATTATGAAGCCAGCTGGTCCTGGGCAGTTCAAAGCTGCCTGTTTTACATTATTTACCAACATCAAATTATTTTCCATAATTAGATTTTTTCCAGAGCTTCACTGGGAAACCTTCCAGCCTGCATAAAGTTGAATAAATGAATTACATGGTGAAGAGAGCGGGGCCAGTTTGGGTGAAAAATGCAGATAGTGAAGCATTAGAGTAGGTAGTGGAGCTGCTCGTGTCATGATTTTATACAGCATTTTTTATCACGACATGCTCTAAAATGTTCTGTCAGCTTCACAAAACAGATCATGTGGCAGGTGTGACATTTCAAATGGGAATTCTGTTGAATTTTAGATTTCAATTATGGTTTTCTTCATCCTTAGGGCAGACATATTTTTGTCAGAGAACATCCACTATCAACTATGCTAGCCAGCAGCACAGTTTGCTCTCCTAACAATGTCCCACTGAGGTGTCTCGCTAAAATGAGAATGAAGAGGAAAAAAACTGGAAAAATGTCTGTGAGTGTGACAAATTTGTCTCCTGAGTCATGGTGAAGTTCACAAGGCGACGAATCCAATGACTCAAGAGATGTTATTCTCATAAGAGAAGAGAGGAATTTTTTCATATCATTATTTAGAGGGTAAAAAGTGGAGTGAAGTGATTGTAGATCTTAATACAGACATACTGACTGACTAACAAGCAACACTAGGAAATAAACAATTTAGATGTCTACATTCACAAAATACAAAATAAACGTTTTAAACATTTGCAGGAAGCAAGAAATAAATTGCCGCACTTGGCCTTGGTCAGCATTTCCAAAACACATTCATTTCTGACTAACTCTTGCAGAGCATTAAAGCCACTTCAGAGAATTTCAGTGAGTGTTTTCCTTATACTCTTTTAAATGAGGCAATGGACATACCCTTATCATGAGGACAGCTTTCCTGATGTCACGGACGCCGTCGTACACCAGACGGGATGCATCAATGAACTCATTCTCCTCAAAGGGCTGTGGGGGGTTCGTACTCAGTGCCTCAATAGCTACCTCCACCTGTTCAGCAAAACGGGGCATGACTGCAGGGAGGAAATAGGTAAGGAGGTGGAGAGAGGGAACAAAAGACAGATAGGAGAGTCATGTTTATCACATTTGCTTGTGAACAAAATGAATAAAGGTTACCAATTAGAAAGGGAAAATGGTATGGTGAAAGCACAGTTATTGAAGTGTAGTGTCTCTAGTTGAGGACATAACCTTTTCATTTGAAATTGTTTTTATAGCCGCAGGGTCTCCCCCTGCTCACTTGTGCACTTCGGGAAATGGCGCGATGTCACCTTCAACCTCCGTGTAAGTGACGATCATTTTCACAAATTGCACGTCAATTAGTTATTTCACAGGGCGATCGGCCTGTCTGTTACAGATCTGTTTGTGTGCGTGTTGGCATGTGGAATGTGGAAGTGTGTGTGCGTAACCTGTGAGAAGATGGCTTGTGTGTGTTTCAGCCAGTGTTACAGTACAAGGACGCTAACTTGCAAGCTCAGCCTGTCAACGCACAATGCCGGTGAAGGGAAACAAATTCATCAAAGTCTTTCGAGCTGAACAAAAGCCAGGCAACAAAAGGAAAGTCCCTATTGACCATAAAAATGGTTGGTTTTGTTGTCAGTATCAATTGGCCAGACTTTTTGTGTTTAAATGAATTGTGCTGGATGTGAATAGACATTATTCAATATTCAAGAAAACGGGCTGAATGTTTGAATATTTAGCAGGCTACCTTTCTACGTAATCTCCTGTTGAGTCAGAATAATTGAATGCAGAGTTTAATAATGTGTTTTTTTTCATATGAAGTTTGTGCTGTAGCAAATTATCATAATAAAAGCTTTGGTTTACCTGGACAGACAGTTCCCAGTCAGAAAAGGTGGTTTCCATATACTATACTATCTATAGTCTGACAACCCCAATATTACTTGTGACTTGTGCTTCAAGTCCACGACTGCACAGGTATTTTTTCTATGAATCCATACAAAATACACATATATGGGAATGGTTTTAGGTGGAGAAAGACAGGGAGAAAGAAAGAGAAAGGCTTTTTTGATATATTCTAAAAAGATGTCTTGGCTGCTTTGGAAATAACAAATATGTGTCTATGTAGAGTGGATTTTTGGAGAGTAGATACTTGGCTTGATTTAAGACAACACCTTTTTCAGAGGAGATGACAGGTCTAATGAAGACAGACGAATAGCAAAACAGAGGAAAAGACAGATAAAGTGTGGCAGCCTGGCTATTGAGCCTCCACCAGAAAGCCGACTGTGTGATTTTTTATTATTACTCTCCACACTTTCCTGCTCTCTTACATGCGGCGTGAACTAAATCAATTAGCCAGCTTGCACTAAAGGTGTATCTGCAGTATACTTATTTGTCTGATATAAAACATAAGCTATATTTCACCATACATAAAAGGCACTACAAAAACTCTCTCCCCTTTTCTTTTCATTTTTAATTCAGTTTAATCCACTTACTGGAGGAGCGTAAAATAGGCTTTTGGGAATTGCTGGGAAGGCGTTTTAAATAGAAATATTTAAATGTTCTCCAAGCTCTTAATGAGCAAAGTTGCTGATGGTAAGGGGCAATTTCACTCATTCCAGTTGAAAAATGATGAAGGGAATTAAATGTGACCATGTAGGAATGGATTTTTTTCACCCCCTAGGCTTAAGCATAGTTTAAGTGAGAAGTTATGGAACTACAATGAATGCTTAAAAACCTCACCGCAGAGATGGCGTGCCCCTGTGACGTGTTTAACGAACTCCAAACAGCACAACTCTCACAGTTTCTGACGCCTAAACCTCAATTTCACATGTAGAAAGCTCAGCTCAGATGATATATTGTAAGGTAAAACGCTTTTTCACCATTAGCTACTTTATGAAATCATGAAGTACAACGTCAAAACCTTGATTGGTGTCGTTTTTGAAGGAAACATTATTGCAGCATCTGAATGTAAAGCTTTTCACCACGGGTATTACGGGAAACATGAATACATTGCATGCCGCATAGCATTACATTACTTATATCACTTAATAATTATTACAAATATATTATATTTCTATTGTATTGGTGTATCTTTTTATCATATTTTATGCTATAGTAAAGGATTATTCTATAATATATATGTCAGTTATATGTATTGTATAGTGTAATATTTCTAGCGCATTTTCTGTTGACGAAGCATCACATGACTACTTATGTTAAAGGGGTTCCTCTTAAGAACCCCCTCTGCCATTCTACTTAACTCTACAGAGCTTCATTCAGCATCTTTCAGGTTGCCGATTTGCTCTTTAGGTTCTCTCTCACTGCTGTCATCAGCTACTTTCAGAATAAAAGGTTCTAAAAACTACTGTATGATGGCTGTCCAGCAGTGAACAGGAGACAGATAGATGAACATAGTGGTGCTTTTAAGGGCCACAGAAAAAAAATAGATAATTCCCTCAGGAGTTGGTGCAAGCCAAAATAGTTATATTGCATATAGTACACGCAAATATTTGTGCAAAAACCTTTTTAATGCCATCTCTTTCATGTTTCTTTGTTTTTACATTTCTGTTGGATGTAACATGTAGGCTTAAAAATTTTACGTCAAACTTGAAGGAACACCGAAGGTAATGACATTAAGGCTTAAGTGATCCTGATTTCAGAAAGCTTACCTCTCCCATCTCCTACACTCTAACCTTGGTTAACATCTTTCACCTTCCTCCACTTCTGCTCACATAGCGATTTCCTCATCAGCACTGTCTCCCAACTCCCACCTCTATTTACAAACTGATTAAGAGACCTTACCTCCTCTCCTTGCAAGCTATGAGTTTGCCATCTGTTTCCCATTCTGGCTAAAACCTCTTTTCCCATCATTATAACAATGGATACAAATATAAAGAGCAACTCATCTGGCTCAGAAACTGTGCACTGTACAACTATAGCCCGTACCAGGAGGCCATTTTTAGTACTAAAGGAGCATTGACTCACTTTTCTATTTCCCCTTAAGCACACATTGCTTTCTTTCTTCTCTATATTAGTGTTTTCTTGATATCAATAATAGGGTAGTTTGATTGAAGATTTGAAAAGAAATGCTCAATATTTATGGTAAATTGCTTTTAGTCCAGCTAGCCACAGTAGACAGTGTGAAGTGTCTTTACTTCTATCCCTCAGCCTCTGCTGCACTTCTTTTTAGTGCATTTGATCCACTGATTTACAGACATGACATGTGGGTGGCAGCATGAGCATGTGTGTTATTGCTCACTGCAAAACCCTGGCTAAATCCCATTTACTGTGCCCCCATGTAATAACAAGGAGCGACACCACCCTGCTTCTCTAAATGGCACACTGACTTAGGCAATATATCAGTTTTTTAATCTACCCTCTCCAGGCACCACATTAATGATCAACTTTAAAATTTGTCCCCTTTTTTTGGGGAGACGATAAGTTTAAACACAGGGAGTTAGTGGGCAGAAAAGTGTCTCAGGGAAGAAGGAAGGAGAGGGGAAAAGAGAGAGAAGCCATAACCACTTTCCCATTAGGCTATTGATTTTTCTTCTTCTCAAGGACACGCTTCAATCCTAGGACCATGTGTAGACTGTCTGTCAGGAATCTATGGCTCAGCTTTACACACACAAGAGTTGTGTGCCTTGGCTGCCTGTATTTGGCCCGGTCATAAATCTGACTGCACTCAATATGAGAAGGAGGGATGGACAAATTGAGACAAGGTCAAAGGGCAGGTAACTGTGATAAGTGTCTGGTGTTGATGTGGCAGTTGTCAGAAAGGCAGACTCAGTGGTCACGACTGGCATGAGTGGCCGTGGGCGTAAACACGGCCCAATCAAATAAAAAACACAAACAGCCAGCTTGAAGACTCATAGACACACACAAGCACACACATGTACTCAGGCACAGGATAAATGTTTTACACATGCACACCGGTGAAAAAAGGAAAAAAGGGGACCACATCAATGAATTCCACTAAAATCCCTGCTCAGATCGCTTAGTGAAATCCTTGGTGACAGCTATTGATTTTTTGGTAGAGTCTAGTTAATTGGACTCAGTACCCTCTAAAAAGTGTGTGGTCCTATATTCTTTTCCTTTGTTCAGCTACGCTTAATCATCTTTCCCCCAGCTATAGATTTCTCCTTGACTGTGTTCAACTACATAGACATCAAGTCTGTGAGGACTGAGGGGAGAGGGAGGCAAAAGTTCATGAGGATCAATAAGTGCTTTATGGTCCAGATCAGATGTGCATGGTAGCCCTTAAAAACCCCAACTACCACTAAGAGGGAAACAGGAAGGGGAAACACAACAGCTCTTCATCAAAGAGAAATATGGAGCAAATGAAACGCTGGACTAACATAGTTGCTGGTTCCCGACTTAACATCTCAATTAACACCCTCAATCGAGTGGACACGATGCCTCGTTAAAATTCAAGTCTCCCTTGAGGCCTTGCAGCTAGTGTGATACTACCCACTTGCTGCATGCGTATAGACTTTATCATCTTAGCCCTGAGGTTAAGGTGAAGTCAGACAGGATGCATAGACATCTTAAAGGTGCTATGTGTAACTTTTAATTTTAAAACATTCAAAAATTAACTAAATTACAATAGCCAGCTTAGAATCTCGAGAGGCGATAGTGAGTCAGTGCGGCCTCCAATCTGCCCTTAGTCCAACATGAGAGGATGAAGAAGTAGCGCTGCCCAGAGGGCAAGAAACCACATTTGGCAGCAAAGAAAAGAGGTGATAAAAGCAAAACAAGAGTAAACATTGGCATTGCTTTCCACCGCAGGAATAAAGTTCGATGCTGAACTCTAAATGTTTCCTCTAGACTGGTAAGTAAACACCTGTCAATACTAATGTTGATTATGTAGGCCTACCCATAGCACTTACATATAGCACCTTTAAAATCGGCTTCCGGTGGGTGTATTCAACCTCGTGGTTATTAACTATTTGTCTGAGTAAATTCAATTTTGAATAAAAATGCATAATCGAGCCACACTAACCACACTAACCTAGATATCAAATATTCAAATGGAATTATAATTCAGCTTGTGGCTGTAACGTATCAACTTGTGAAGCGTTTGTAAATAAATTATAATGTATTCCCTTTATAAACATCTATGAACCACAAAGTTCCATTAAGTGTCAATTTTTTTGCAGACACTGTCACCTATACAGAACTAACAGTTCTACCAAAACAACATTACAAATCACTGTTGGATAAATAATCTATTTTATCTGACACTGTATAAGGCTTGTAAATTGAACGTAAACAGGGGTTGTTCTGGGTCACTTGTTGAAATGACTGATATATAACATTCAAGTTTGTAGTTGAAATATTCGGTGCCAAAGACAGATTACACATTGGTAAGTGTGTTGAGTTCTTTTCTTTTGGCCTCTGCATCCCACCACCCCTGTTCTTTTTCTCTGGCACTGACACAGAGAACAATGTGAACTTTTCACTCTTCCCAGTATTCAGAAGAAAGTTGCTCTACTTAACTAACATCTTGCATTTCGCAGGTGTGAAATGTAAAATGTAAAACATCAAATACACACATACAAACAACAGCTATAAAAAGGAAAGTCACTGCAGATGTGACACTCATTTCCAACAGGTGGCATACTAATTTGTTCCTCAAGATGGTGCACATTTGTGTGTCTAAATCTGCAGGTTTCGACTGTTGCAAGTATTACTTTTCTTGTGGTCAAGGTAGAAGTAATAAAGATTGGACTTAAGAATTGGATGATTTCAGTTTTTATTACACCAGTGGCTCAGAGTCCCATTATTACTATCTCAAGGGAAATGTATTCATACTGTGCTATGTCAACAGTGAAACTCTAAATTAAAGATGAGATTAAAATATCATCTAGACAACAATGCAGTTCTTACAGGTTAGAGTAAAAACTGTAACATTTACAGTCATTCTAATGTGTAGGTGTGAACTAATCCATAAAGACTGCTGTTGGCTATGTTTGACCTTTAACAGTCACATATTACTGCAGAGTCAGATGTAAAACTCTATAAAGCTATAAAAACTGTCACATGTAAGAAAAAGTACTGAATTTCCTTTCGATATATTGTGCATCTAGGTCCAAGTTGGACCCCAATCTGTTAAATTCAGGGTCTAATTATGAATTTTTTAGCTTGTGTCTCTTTTGAATAAAGCATTCAGGCAGCAGGCCTCTCATTTTAAACCATTTGATTTACATTATGATGTTAACTTTTCAAAAAGCAAATGCGTGATAAAGAAAAATCAGTGGGCAATCGATACGACGCTGCAACACCAACAGTTCTCCATGTGTTGTTCTCAGTAATGCTGACATAATACTTCTGGGTTCTGCTGACACCAGACACTCCATACTCTATGGAGGATTAATAGAACAGCAGCACAATTATATAATCTTAGCATGTGACAAGGTTATGGTCATACAAAACTGACCTTAAGTGTCCATGAGATAATGCCACTGTACTTCATCAATTAATTACCCCAATCAATTAAACTGAATTATGCAATAATAGAACAGAATGTGCTTAAGATACCATATAACTATTACTGTAGGTAGTCCATTAGGGTGGAGCTGAGTGCCAGAAGAGAGGCTTAGACAGATGGCTCTGTGAAAACACGTGACTCACCTAATGCTGTTTGCGACTTATCATCTAGCAGGGAAGGGAGTTGATTGTGTCTCTCAATTATCCGGGCAGATGAAAGTAACGAGCGAAACAATAGATATACCGCCTCACTAAATGGGCTCTAATGGGAGAGATAGAAACTAGGGGAGGGATGGATGGGCAAGAATGGAAAAAAAATAGAATGAGCAGGGATGGTGGGGGATGGTGGCTAGTGTAATAGAGGGATTGTGGTCTGATTTGATTCTGGTGGACAGGTAATTGCTAAATTACTTCTTTCCTTTCATCCTGTGTTTTTTGTTTGTTCACCTTTCATAATGGTACATTTTTTAAAGGCATGTTAGCGCCTACCTTTAAGGGATTTGAGGAGCTATTTCACAGTACGAAAATGTTTTTCAGGAAAATAGACACCAGAATCTTTCTTCTTTCTTTGTGTTTGGACACAATGCACACAAACATAATATCTTAAACAAGACTGCATTAATGAAAGGAAACACTGACTAGTTTGCTTCTCAATTTCTGAACCACCTGTGTGTTGTAATGATGATACTGTTTCCTGGAAATAACAACAGCTTCACATTCTGGGTCCAACATTGACAAAAGCTTTCACTTTCTGATGATTACTTGGCTTTTACATATTACTAAACTAACCATTAGCAAGTGTTACAAACTCCCTCAGTGACTGCTTGATAATGTTTAGCTTTAAGCAGAGCAGATGCTGGCTAATTGATGGCTTACTGCTTACTGCAAAAAACCCCAATACTCGACTTGAACTCAACATTCCCTGTACATGCTGAAATGCGATGGTTATGCTGAAGAGTATTGAAGAGACCTGAAGCTTAGGGGTCTCAAGGCAAGCCAAATTTGTTCATGCACCAGTATCAGACAGTCGCATTCCTGGCTGCCAGACTCACTGCTGCAGTTCAGTTGTTATTTAGAAGAATTGTAGTGTGTCTTAGAGTTAATAATTGTTTTGCATGTAAATCTATATATTTTAATTGTCTCTATTCCTTTCATATTCCTGGTTTTGTAATGTTACAACATTCATGCATGTCTGTTTAGTTTCGTCGACGTACGTAGATAATTTGTGATTAGTGTTGAGTTTAAAGTAGCCCTCACCTTGATATTTTTAAAGCATAATGACAAAATACCTTTCAACTCAATACCGGTATACCTTCTTAGTGTCTTCTGGTGACCTAAAAGCTGCACAACACTTTATACTAAAAAACACAAAATCCTCAAAGGCTTTGACATATTTAGAGGTCCGACTCAGTATACATAGAGACAACACAACACTTCAAATTCCCAGCACTAAACACAACTCTACACAGTTAACTGTTTACTCGCTGTTGCACCCTTACATCCTGTATGCTGAGAAAAGTATTCAGTCAATTTTGCTAAGGTGGGATGGAGACATGCGTTGGCCCTGACTCTGGTCTGCAAAAGCGATAAACTCGGGTATCCTGGACAGTGCTGTGGCCCAGAAGCTGCACAGTGACGGAGGAAAACATAACAGATGAAAAGTGGATGAGAGGTAAGAGTGGCAGAGGAGAGAACAGGTGGTGTCCAGAGTTTGTCTAAGAGCCAAGACACTGATCGAAACTGTGGGACACTGGGCATGCAGGCAATTAAGGCCTATCTGTAAGTCACCACCAGTCTGAGAAGCTAATGTGAGTGCTAGAGAGCGTGTGTGTTTATGTGTGTGTTAGACTGCCCCTCACAAAAGTAGCTTAACTTGCCAAAAGGCTTGTTGCAAAAATGTTTGTTGCAAGCACAGTCCCAGGGTGAAGGATACTGTATTAAACTTCTCACTGTAATAATTTTGACTATAGCTTGTGCAACACCAGCTTTGTGTACTAACCAGTCTCAGACAGAAGCTTGATCGACTCCAGCACACGCTCGGTGTAGACCCCTGGTTCGTAGTTTTCCATCTCAGCATTAATGATGTGGACCACACGGGCGGCGCGGCCCCGGATGGCTCCAGCAGTTCGGTCAAGAGTGTCCACATCTCCCTCTTGCAGAGCAATTACGCATTTGTTTACGTCCTCAAGGATGTGGTTCTCTGGGGAGAGGCGAAAAATAATGACAGTGAGTGAAACTGGAGAGAAGAAAAGTCTCCACTTGTTGTTGTTTCACTTGTTGAGAAAAATTATATTTGTATAATGTTTGGAATCTTCACAAAAGAATTTTCCTTGTAAATGGAAATCAGTCACTTTTATATTCTGTGCTGATGATTAATATTGTGTGATCTGTGTTTCCCTGTGAATGTGAATGAAATGCTCTTTATACAATTCTGAACAATTGCAATTTAGTTAATCAAACTATTTATTTTTCATAAAAAAGATTTTTAAGAAGTTAAACGAAAAACTCCAAACTCAAATACCAAACATATCAATATCAAATGAATGAATGGGTTATGGGAAAATACATAAAACAAAATGCAAACAGACAGAACTGAACAAACCACAATTTATGCAAAACAAACAGTCATTTGCTTCCTGACTTCACTGTTGAATTGCTGTTTTTCTCTGATTTGCTCTATTATTTTTTTTATTTTTCGACTTCTTATTTGTTTTCATCCAAATTGTGATTTTGTTTTTCACATTGAGCCACCACAGGGAAATCTCCTGAACTTGCTGTTTGAAGCGACCAGTGAGTGAGTGAAAATTAGGAGCATGTGGCTCATTTCTTTCTATGAACAATTTGTTCTGTATTGCCTCATACCTGACACAGAAAGGAAGTCATCCACAGAGGTGATGTCATCCACAGCCTCGGTGAGGATGCGCACCTGCTTCTCCCACTGATCCTTGAAAACATCCATGTTGTCCTGGGCCACCTTGCTTTGGGGACGGGCGGCCAGAGTGAGTGCAGCGTTGATAACCTGGCATGTAAGAAGGGTTAACAGCGTTAAGTCATTGAGTTACTAGATTCAATTTACACATTTGTGAGCAAAACACATTTGTATAACTTTTCAACATGAGGTATGTCAAAAATGATATCCCAACAGGCACAGCACATCAATGCAACGTCAGAAAGACGTTGGACTCTAATGACTCTAATATCAGGCAGATCAATGAGACATTGGATTTTAGTCACCATACCTCACAACTAGAATTTTGCTATTCTTTGTCAACATGATGTTGGCATGGTTACTTAACAACACAACTTGAAACCAACAAAATATCAACATCAACTGTCATCAGTGTTCAAACTGATGCTGTCCTGACATTGAATTTTGACATCACAACCCACATTTAACCAAATATAAACATCTAATGACGTGGATGGCCAGCTGCATGCCTGCTGGGATTCTTATTATTGTCAAAACCAATGATAATCATGTATTTGTCCATCTTTCACATCTCCCGTTCTTTCCCAATGAAGATGTTTGAAGAATCTTTAAAAACAGGCCACATGTATATTGCTTTTATTTTTTATTGTAGGTTTTAGCAAAGGTTTCTCAAACAGGACTAAAAGGGGCATTTGTTGGGGACTGTTTTTTGGGGCATAAATATGCTGATGTTCTAATGAGTTTTTATGGGAGCAAGACTAAATTTGTGGGATTGACTCAAACTAAATTAAAGAGCCCATTTTCATCTTAATGAAGGTTCATAACCCCCAACTGTGTTTTCAAAAGTTAATAGACAGGAATGGAGCTCTATGGCAGGGAAGAATAAGCTACATCAGGCTTTGACTTCACAGGGATACTTGTTAATAGGATCAATTCATTGCTGGTGTTGGTTTTTCCATGGGATTTATTGACATTAAATGTCACAATCACAGATGGTAATTTGTCATTTTGATTGGCTGTCAGGCTTCAAGAGGGTGGGTCTTATCTAACATGAGCATGTCAGGGGGCAGATTCCTGGAGAAGAGTAGAGTTATGAGAACGGCTCACAGCACGTAAACCTTTTGCTTAGAGCATGATAGGCAATGAATGATAACTCTCATCCCTGAAGTACAGTGGCTTCAGAGAGTATTCAGACCCCTTCACTTTTTGCACACTTTGTGTTGTAGATTTGACGATATAAATTATTTTTTCATTTTTGTAAATAACCCATGATGACATTTTTTTTGCTCCTTAATTCAATACTTTGTAGATGCCTCTTTAGAAGCAGTTACAGCTTCTAGTCTTCTTGGGTAAGTCATGCAAGCTTTGCACACCTGGATTTGGGCAGTTTTTCCCATTCTTCCTGGCAGATCCTCTCAAGCTCTGTGGACTGAATGGGAAGCGTGTGTGAACGGCCATCTTTAGGTCTCTACACAGATGTTTTATGGGATTTAAGTCTCGGCTTTGGCTGCATTCATCCTTCCCTCAATTCTGACGTCTCCCTGTACCTGCTGCTGAGAAGCCCCCCTCCTCAGGCTGATGTTGCTTTACTATAAGAATGGTAATGATGAAGTTCTGCCCAAATACTTCAAATTCTGTTTCATTAGACCAGAGAATCTGTCTCTTTGTGCTCTCAGAGTCCTTTAAATGCCAGCTGGCTAACTCAGAGCAGGTTGTCATATACCTTTTACTCAAAGTGGATTCTGACTAGCCATTCTACCATAAAGGCCTGATTTATGGAGCCTCTGTAGCTCTGTTAGATTGACATTAGATTCTTGGTCTCCTCCCTGACCAAGGATCCTGTTGTCCAGTTATACTGCTCAGAGTCCTGGTGGTTCCTGAGGTCCACTGATGGACTTCTGCGAGTCAAGTTCTAGACCCATCTCAAGGATAATTAAAGCCACCGGCAAAGCAAACAGGCTACACCTGACCACAACGTGGAGTACCACAGCGAAGGGTCTGAACACTTTTATAAATGTTACATTTCAGTTTTTGATTTTTAATAAATTTACAAAAATGTCTAAAACATGTCTTAGGTTATTTAATGTAGATTGTTTTAAACATTTATAACTAAATCTACAACACAAAAAATGTGAAAAAGTGACAGGGTCTGAATAGTTTCTGAAGCCACTATATTTGGATTTGGTTTCAGTCTGTGCTCACTGGGCCGACATCCTGTCTTGTTGTCGGCCATCAATGTACACAGTTTATGCTGTTGACTGTAGCAAGTACAACTGAAAGGCTTTGTCGTGAGTAAATCTTCTAGACTTGACAACAAAACATTTTACCAATACCACCTGTGCTAAGACATAAGAAAAATCTAGAATATTACCACACTTATCCTTTAAATGCATGATCAGTAAAATTTATTGTTTTAAAAAATAACAACTGTGTGTTGGCCAGAGGACCCATGGATGTATTAGAAGGATGAAGTATTTTTTATATTTTTTTTACAGTTTGAAGGGAGCTAGGTTATCTTTAAAAAAAAAAAAACAGCAAGTATTTTGAGTCTGATCTGTGTCGGATAGAACACAGATCAACACTTCCAAGATTTTTAAATGATGGAAATAAAATACATCTCTTAAACATAGGTCTTTTTTTAGATGAGCAACATCCTGCTGAGACTCTTCAGAACAACGACTTGTACTTGTACAGTATTGGCAGCTGGCATGTGTACTTCAAGTATGTGTATGAAGTATGTGAGATTTTTCTCCCTGTTCTTCATCAATTCTTGCTTCATAGATTTTGTCTTAGTTATTTTAATCTGTACGCAGCAAAGGAGACACTATGATCTGGACATGGTAGCTGCCGAGGCTGTTGTTGTATGTGTGTGTGTGTTTGCATGAGTGAAGGAGCTGTTGTTAGGTGTACTTAGAGCAGCTGGAAATCTGTCTCTCACTCTTTTTTTTAAAGATTATTTTCTTTGGCATTTTTACTTTATTTGACAGACATAGTAGAGAGAGAGAGAGAGAGAGAGAGAGAGAGAGAGAGAGAGGAAAGGTGGGGGTAGGGGTGAGGGTGAGGGAAGAGACATGCAACAAAGGGCCCAGGCCCCGGCTGTGACTAAGCCTTGCTATGTGGTGCACGCTCTATCAGGTGAGCTACTGGGGCTCCCCCGGAAATATTTCTCTTTGTTACACCTCCTCTTTGTTCCTTCTTCCCCAGTCACAAAGTCTGTGTCTATTATGTTTTTCAATCTGTCTGTGTTGAGCATTGCCAAGAGGTATCAGGAGATGGTTCCTGCCCAGGTTTTTAAGTAAGTGGGTCTCAGCAGGTGTGCGTAGTGGGGCCTGCACATTAGTTCCTGAATCTTAAATTCAGCCTCCCTCCTCCATTTCTCTTCTCCATTACTATGTTGGGTCCTCTGTGGATAAGGCCTGACGTTAACTGTGGAAAAAATGGATCGATTTTAACATGCTCCTTTGCTTGCATCCAGAGAAAAAGCACTACAAGGTCCTCCTACACATTACTCATAGCTTTTCCACCCAGTCTACCAACTATGATTCTTCCTCTGTCATTTCTAGCTATTCTATTTTCTAAAAGGTCTCTAAAGATACTGCTTTGTGCTGAAAAGGAGAGTTAATAATGCTTGTGTAAAAAGTGCTTTATTATGGGATGAAAGTGATTTTTAAGTCCTCACCTGTGGACATAGGCTGTCAATTTGGGTGGCAGCCATACGAACCAACTTCACACCCTCTTCATTGTTGGAGATGGAGCAAGCGAGGTTGGCCACCTGAATAAAGAAACCAAAACAAGGACACAATGCTTATAACAAGCTGAATGCTTTTTAACTGAAGGTCATGAGCAACAAAATGTTCTCTCGTCACGCTGACTCGACACCGAAAACAATAGGTTGACATTTTTTTCAGGTCTGTCTTACAACAATGTTCACCTGTTCATATGCACGTTGAAACAGTTTTTGGCAATTACAATTGTTCCTTGTGTTCCCTCTGTAAAGAGATCTCTTGCTAATCCAGTACTAATGAAAGTGATGGGGAGAAAATCAACAGTCGGGATTCTGAGCAAAAATGCTTTCAAAAATTTAGTCGCAGGGAATCAGAAGCCAGCAGTCTGAAATCAAATCAAGTGAGTATCTACGAAAGCTACATTCCTTTTAGTATAATATTCTCTGTTGTATGACAAGGTTGGGATTTTATAATGAAAAGACTGGAACTTTGGTAGATACCCACTTGATCTGACAGCTGAAGGCTTATATTACCTCCAGTTTAAGGTTATAATGCATTTTTTCACAGGACGAGTACTGTGGATTTTATTCTTTATCAATTATATTAGAATTGTACTAGGACAAGATCACAGCCAGTATGGAGCATTACAGCGGAAACAGTTTCATTGTCCATCTGAGTGTGTAAGTGTTGTTTTAAGATGAATGTGAAATATTATTAACCTGTCCTTCAATGTGTGGAGTATAGACGGGCTACATAGATACTACACTTACAGTAGATACAGTACATTGCATGCTTTCTGTATTTTTATGCACAGGAAAGGGAATTTAAACATTTGACTTAGGCTACCTCCACATGAATATGTTTTTTATATTAAAACAGTTTTTTAAAATAAAGAGACCTTGATCAAGGGACAGCGAAGACAGCTGTAGCATGATAAAATGCAGAATTTAACTGTGCAACAGCTGCTAGCAAAGACAACAAGGTCAGCATTGCTTGTAATTTGTTAACCATGTTGCATTCACCACTGGTAGTCGTGACTGACCCAATCAGGAGGCAAATGTCTGTGTCATTGTTTGCAAAAGTCTCATCCAGACCACAACGCCCCATTGTAGGGACTTGAAAACTCCGGAGTAGATGGAATGCCAGGTATAAACATACCCAAAGTTTTAACACTAAAACATATATGTGAATGTAGCCTTAGAAAACCATTGTGGCTCTTTCATTTTTGCGCTGGAAAGTCGGTGTAGCTAAATTTGTAAATGAGAGGTACATGACATAGATGTTTTAAATGTCCAATAGATTATGTGTCGCAGCTTTTTTTTAAACTGATGGTACAGACCCTTAATGATTGCAGTTACAGTACTCCAGAGGGTATGTGTGTCAAGAATGGTCGCGACACGGCAAAGTGACATGGCACAGGTTGGAATATCGCGCTCAGCAGCAGCAAGGTAATTGGATTCATTCAGATCTAAAATGGGCAGGTTCACACAATATATATACAGAAAGCTAAAGTCATTAAGTTGACATTTCCAGCATGGCTCTGATGCATGACTACCATGCCTGAACCATTATGGGTCTTGGTAGTGTAAAGAGGTACTTGATTGTATAATTAAGGTGCCAGATGGTTTTTATGTATGTATGAAACAACTCTGTTTTTGATTTATTTTCATCTTTACATCAAGGTATGGTTTATTGAAAACATGTTTCCAACATGACTCCTTCATGGGAGACACATACAGTAGCTTTTCCCAGTCCATTTTTCAACAGAATGTCAGGATCATTTTTGGTACAGAGCTGCACTAATATCTTAGAAAATGCGTCTGTCCACGGCACATTTTTAAAAAACAAATTATACTTGATTGATGACATTTGAAGATTGCATGAGTTGGTTTCTGTCAGCAGTGAACACTGGCTGAATAATTAAAAAAGTGAAAAGCATTAGAGCTGCTATACAGTATTTCAAACCATCACAACCATGTCTCACAATTTATTTATGAGACACACACACACACACACACACACACACACACACACACACACACACACACACACACACACACACACACACACACAATCTTCTGTTTTCCCATGTGAAGTCATCATATTTCTCCACAGTATCACTATATTGCACAGTTAATTTTCATAACTTCAAACTCTATATAATCTAATACCGTCCTTAAGTAAATCAGATTTCAGCATGAGGCCAGCCTTTGAAACTGAGCTAAACAGACACATGCCTGTTGGCAGCAAAAGGTGCCAGTCTGTATTAGCACTTCTGGTGCTCACATGTCACTGTTTGAGGCAAATTGAGGTAAATCAAATTTGTGTTAGAGGACTCTTGCTTAGAGCTCCATCTCTTTACTCATGACAGCAATGAGCACATTGATGGATTGCAGTCCTTTATGTGAAGCAGTGTGTGTATGTGTTTAAAGTGTGTGTGTGTGTGTGTGTGTGTGTGTGTGTGTGTGTGTGTGTGTGTGTGTGTACCAGAGAGAAACAGTGTGATTGAACATGAGTGGCTGCTCACAGAAGACTTGTTTGAAAAAACAAACACAAAGCATGATTTAAAGGTGAATTCAAGCATAATTTAAGTCCCCTTCATTCACTTACTGTTTTACATTATTGTAAACTATACAGAGAATTTACCAGAACCTTTATTATATTGTGACATATTTGCAATTTTCCTCTTATCCTTGCAAAGTAAATTTGACATGAATGCTGTGTAGTTGTTTTTTACAAAATACTTCCAGTAAAGAAAAAAGGGTGGGCCAATTTCGGCCATTATTGTTTAAAATCCAATTATATTTCCTTTTTATTTTAATGCACTAAAGCTGGTGGAATAATCCTGCTTTGTTTTTTTCTTGGTTTCTCACCACTTGCTATTGTATGTAGCAAATAGAAACTCTCTTGTCTTGCCTCTCCTCTACTGTGCACACATTATTATATGGTGACATGGTGGATGGACCTATCCATCCCTTGTAGAACGTTCATTGTCATCTCTGCGCTAATGCATCTTGGTTTGAGTTTGTGGACTTAAGCTGAAATCTCACTGAAAATTTACTTGAATAACAAAGCTTTTATGTGCCATTTGCTGCAAGTAACAGGCTTTCAATTTTCCATTTCGGTGTTTTTCCTATTACAGTATAATTGCAGTACCTGACCGGCAGAAAGCAAGTCTCCTGCCTCAGTCTTTATTCACTTACTTAGTTTCCTTTCTCTGGTTCTGCTCAGGCCCTCAGTGGCCCTCTGACTGCTGCAGTGGGCTCATGTGTGGCGAAGGGGCAGAGGGCTTTCTGGAGGCTGGAAACATGCCCAACAGACACACTCCCACTCCCTCTTACCCAACACACAGAGCTGGGCCAGGGCCAATGCTGCAACATCCAGCCAAAACTACTAATTGCAATTATCTAAGGAAGTGCTTCTCCTTTGAGGTTTTGTTTTTTTTCCCAAAGAGGGGAAGAGTAAAAACCAAGACAGAAGGTTTGAGACTATACCACACAAGCCTAATGCTGATACGGTCAAGGATGTTGGAACAGAATATGCAATTCAAAGAAGCGTGTGTGTGAGCGTGCACGCCCGTGTGTGTGTGTATGTGTGTGTGTGTGTGTGTGTGTGAGAGAGAGAGAGATAGAAAGGGAGCAATAGAGAGAAAGCCCTGCTGAATGCCCATTCTTCATTTTAGCCTTGAACAAAGAACTATCGATTTTGTCCTTTTGCTCTGCCCTGGATAATCACTTCAATTCTAATTTGATGAAGGTTTCCACTGCAGTTGGAGAGATGGGCATTCTCATGTATGCTATCTAAATCACCTAAATGGAGCTGAGTAACTGAAAATAGATCTGATAGTGTCATTTTCTCCCATTTTTTAGGCAGGGGGTTGTTACTGAGACCCTAAAATCTATCATCAGGAAGCACTGATGATGGTAATACATTTAATAACATCTACACACTCTCTCTTTATTGCTATTTAGCAGGGTCTGCGTACAATGCATTTCATCTCTACGTAATCTCATGAATCTCCTCTTTGTTGCACCACCGTATGTAATGCCGAAAACTTTTTGACAAATTACTTTTTTTCTTTCTTTCTTTAAAAAAAAAAAAAAATCTTTGATTGTTCTTGATGGAGTGGAAACTTTTCAATGAGAGAGTGTGCCAAAGAACTAGAAAGCTGAGCCAGAAGAAGACTGTCCTTGCTTCACTCAGGACAGTCAGTGCCCCCTTAAACCATGCTGTCTCCACAGCCATTTTCAGCAGCTACACCACACAAATCACCCTTCCAGTTACTGACTCTCAAGAGCAACTAATAGAGCTGGTGTCAGCCAAGAAGCTGGGCACAACAGCTTCGCCTGAGGTAGAAGCAGGGAGCGGACCTGAAAAAGGAGAAGAGTGGCTGTGGAAGAAGCAATCAGTGGGTTGACACTCTATGTGATATAAGATGGAAGCACTTTTTTCTATTAAACGACTATCATCTGGATGTTTACTTGTTGCGGGGATGGTGTTAACAAGGGGTTTATTGACATGGGTCAAGGACTATCTTTTATCCTTTTCAAATGCACAAAACCACCACAATCTTTCACTGCTCTTTTTGCCTCTCTACCACATATGCACACACATGAGCACTGACACTCCTCCACACACACTGTCTCCCTGTAAAACCCAGATTCGTCAACTATATGCATACAAAAGCAGTCACTGGCAGAAAGGCAAACACACACACACACACACACACACACACACACACACACACACACACACACACACACACACAGTGAATAAATCAGTCTGTCAACATAGATGGAGCAGAACACGTAACAGGGGAATACAGTATGCAGACTGTGAAACAATTACAGGCCTGCCCTCACCGGAGTACTACTATTTGTTTCAGTCATGAGCTGTCAGCTCCCAGTGGTGACACCTGTACATTCAATGCATGGACTGGAGGTGACAGAAACAGGTTAAGGTGCATGACATTAGGTAACACCAGATGTCAAGGTTGTGTGAGGTTCAGGTCTACAGGGGATATCAAGCAGCAGGAGCTGACGACTTGCTGCGGCTGACTAAGAACCACGCCTTTGAAAATCAATCCCTATTAAGGAGTGAAGAGCGTATTGCCTCAGGAAGAATGCCCACCGGGCTCTCAACAACATCAAAAGGCATGCCAGACCTTGCAGCATATTAAACAAAAAAAAAAAGTGTTAAATAACAAGAACAAAAGCAATAGATTTTGATGCATGTTCACCATGATAATGTCCTACACTTAGATCTTGTTACAGAGATGAGGGCAGCTCTTGATTGCTGGATATATAACTTTCAAAACAACAAATTTAACGTCATTACCTGTAGAAGACAATCAAACAGGCTACTCTTTTTTTCTCATATGGTGAGTTTACAACGTGATCTGAAATTAGGAAATAGCTTTGTGAGTCATTTTGATTACAGATTACTGTTTAATTGCTCCCTGTGCTACTACCCCCCACCCCCCCCTCGCCTGAGAGACAAAGTGGACCTAAATTGCGAGTGACTCTGATGCACTTAGGAGTTCTCTCTACACTTCCTAACTCAGAATGGAAATGAGTTTAAGTCACTGTTTACTAAGTGACAGATCCACTAATATGTGGCTGACTGGGATTCAGTCCTCCACTCCTCCACACACACTGTTTCCCCGTAAAACCCTGGTTCGTCAACTACATGCATACAAAAGCAGTCACTGGCAGAAAGGCAACCACACACACACAAACACACACACACACACACACACACACGCACACACGCACACACGCACACCCGCACGCACACACGCACACACGCACACACACAGAGTGTCTCTCATTACTTCTAATGCCCAAATCTTTGAGATAAAAGTAGCTGCATAATAATAGCCCAAAATAGTAAAGTGTTCACCAACTAGTGCACAATGAGGAATGCAAAGAGGATTAAAAATAAGTGGGATTGTGAATAGGTTCATGTGAATAGGAGGATATACAGTACAAGAAAGATCACAATACTGATTAATAAGAAGAAAAAAGAAGAATTGTTAGGTCACCTTCATATGGAATTGAAATATATAAATGCCTTGTAATTGAAACACAGGTTTACTATTGTACATCCCAGCCAATGTTTTTTTTCACTGCTTTAATTTTCTTTTTTTATTCCAAGTACACCCAGGGTTTTCTTATATTCTGTGCTGCGAAACTGTAAGTGGCTATGGTGTTTTAAAAAAAATCATGTTAAGACATCCACAGAGGGACTCTGATAGCAGCATGGAAGTTCAGTGACCCAGTTCCATATGGTGAATGAATCCTTAACAAAAATGCTTCTAGGTCAGCTCCAGCGATTGTACACATCAAAACCTTTGACAAAACCTTTACACCAGGAACATGTAGAGGCACGTATGACTGAGGTGGGGATGTACTGGTGGGGTTACGGTGGAAGTCAGGAGATGACACAGTCCACTCTGTAGTACACTGATTATAGTTACATGCCATGACTTTCTTCCACTGAAAAATGACTCCCACATTAATTACCCTGTAATGTGTTTAATGCTCCTCCTCAGTGTGTTAGATGATTAAGCTTGCTTTTTGACAGCACTACTTTTAATAGAGTGCTGCTGGCTTCAGCCTCTGTCCTCTAGTTTGTGTTCACTGCATGCAGAGTCAGACTTTGTATTTACACTTTGGTGTTTTCATTTTATGATCAACACTATCTGCAGCATGTGAAGTGTGTAGATCAACTCTGCAGATCAAAGATTTAAAAAAAAAAAAAAAGAAAAGAAAAAAAAAAGGAAAACAAACATTTAGAAATTCTCTTTCATCATACATTAGGAGTGATTTGACAATGCTGCTAAAACTAAAACTTCAATCGAAATGAAAAACTTTACTAGAAAATGTGTCAGTGAAAACCAACATAAATTAAGACTGGAACTAAAATTTAAAATTCAAAGCTAAATAAAAAACAATTATAAAGCTCTGAACCCAGCTCGGCTGACAAAACACTGGTGTTCAATATAAATTCAATTCATCTAGATAAACACTGTAATCTCCAGGTTCCCAAAATAATCTCTCAGGCTTCTGTTTTCTTAGAGCAAGTCGGAGGCTTCTGTGAAGCACTTGCAATATTGACCTTCAGATCTTTTATAAGAAATGGCTGCATGTTAGGATCTCCACTCAACCTGCATATCTTGCTGCTGGTATCTCTGTTACTTTGAAGTATGTAAAAAACATCTTCCACGAGTCCTAATTTCACAAAAAAATTGAACTTCATGAAAATATGCAGCAAGTAAGGGGGAAATGTGTTACTCCAGATTGAGGTTTTAAATGGTTTGCTTTATTTCCTTTTTTATTTTGATGTAACTTTTCTTTTGCTTCCATCTACATTTAAAATCTTGCACAATAGGCCTGAATCTGATTGGCTATACCTAATTTTACCTCCCAAATCTGGAATCATAAATAATGATGTTTTTTTTTCTTTGTGTTTGTCTGCTTTTCCGCTTTGCAGTTGTAATAATTAACATAGCTACTATTTTGAAAACAATGTCTCACTACTACTAGTTCACGCAGAAGTAATCTAAAGTATAGAAGTAGATCAAAGATTTAAAACAATACAGTTTACACTTTTAACAAGCAAAAGCAAGAAAAAAAAATCAGTGAACACTTTTTTTTCTTGCTTTTCTTTTTCTTGTATTTTGAATCAAAACAGAAAAGTGAATAGCCTTCACAATCACATCATGGTCTCCTTGAAAACCATGACTGAGCTTGCATGACAGGCTGACAGAGACAGAGTGATTTACAGTGGTCGTTTCTCTGGTGCTGCAGCTGAGGTTTGGGTTTTTCCAGCTTCTTGATGAATATGATAATTTGCTGCAGGTTGCTGCGGAGGAGAAGCAGCACTGCTAGCAGGGAGAAGTTAGAATCATACATGAGACAACAGCAGGGGTCGATGACAACACACTACAGACAAGAACAGACATATGCACATGGCCACAGACGTACGCGTACGCATACATACACATACACACACACACACACACACACACACACACACACACACACACACACCACCAGAAAGTAAGGGGAGGAACCTGATGTAATACAGAAGAAGATGCTGGCAATCTGTTTGCAGCAGTCTGAATTTTGCTTGTTCACCCCTTTATGGTGCTAAATGTCAAGGACTAGTTAATTCTTTCAGTGACCACATACACAGAAGCTTCAAAATATGAATTATTTACATTGGAATATGAATGCCTAAATGAAGAAGGCCATAGAAAGAGAGGATGGGCACCTGGAGAATAATATCCACAATATAAAATTTTATTGAGCTCAACAAGGGACACACAGAGGTAATTGAAAGCAATATAAACAAATCATAAAGTTAGCTGGACAGAACTGACTTGGGACAAGGATATACTATATGTGTGCACGTGAGTGTATATATGTGTGTGTGTGTGTGTGTGTCTACACGTGCTGCAGATGAGCGCCTTACAGCTTCAATTTAGAGTCCTAGATATTGGATTATCTTGTTCACATTGCTGTAAATGACAGGGCATTAAAGAAGGAAGGGAGCAGGGAACAAATGGCTGACTCACTTTCCCTCAGGCAGAGAGCAACTATTCACACTTCCTATTGGCCTCAGTGTCTTGCTGCTTTGCTGTGCCCCAGTCTTGAGGAGCAAAGGCTCGCTAGACGGATTTCTCCTCATCTTGCTATGAGCACTCTGTCGCGGGGGGTGGTGGTGGTGGTCTGTACCACCTATACAGTCAAAAAGTTGTGTCTCCCAGGTAGGAAGCATTGTAGTTTGTTCATCTTACAATATCTTTTGCCTTTTTCTCAAGCTGGCACTGTAGCCACAGGGACCAGACTGCCTCTCTCACAGTTCCCCACCCCCACCCCCCCTAAAAAAAAAAAAAAAAAAAAAAAAAAAAAAAAAAAAAAAAAAACAAAAAAAAAAAAAAAAAAAATGCGGCTTGGGCTGTTTCAACTGAAGTATTGATTTCGCTTTGCTTTCTCTCTCTCTCCCTCTCGCCCTCCTTTTCTAAGAGTGCTAGCCAAGCAGTCGGGCTTGGCACCAAAACATAATTATGAAAATGGACCTCTGGGTTGTTTCTTTTAATCTATCTGTACATTCCACAGTCCCTCTGCAACAGAAGCTATTTAAAAATGGTTTCAAGAGAATTGAAATGTTTAACCACCTGTACTGTAAAGAATGGTATACTTATTGGTGGCACAACATCGGTCGCTGTCTAAACCAGGTCTGTAACAGATGCATCACTATTTTGAGCCAGAATGATCAGGAAATGCCTAAAATATACAGGCTCACACTGTATATCGTTAGCAGAGCCACAGACATCTAACTACCACAGCGGAGCGAGATTTGAGTGCCCAGTAGTTTCTGTCAAACGGTGGCATCAATTTACACTGTGTGGCACCCATGACAAAGTGCCTTGACTCAGACAGCAATTGCTGCTCTCTCTTCAACTTACAGTTCAATGGCCAGTGAAACCCAAACGACACAGCCGAAACCAGGCCCATTTTCAAGACATTAAACTCTGCAGCACAATGTGAGATTCAGTAGCTGCAGTATCAGAAATGCATCAAGGTGTTCGTGTTATGTTTCTTTCCAGTAGAACATACATATGTGTATATTTGGGCTGCCTTTCTTTGGTAAATACAGAAAATCCATTATACCAAACAGCAGAGTAGATTTGTTATGCAACAAAGGTTGTGAATCTGATGCTTTATGCATGTGATACTATATCTAATTAATGGGCATGCTTGCCATGTTGTGTTTAGCATCATTTATATTTCCTCAGTTCCATTTGGCCTTTCAAAGATTTCGGAAATTAGCACCCTATTTCATACAGGACTAAATTCTCAGTTGATCCAAAGGATCTGTAACACCATATTCCAATCTCAGACAAAATGTGAACACGGCAAGACCTTGACATTTCTCCACATCACATCCCTCTGTCTTCTAACATCTATCTAAGGCACAAGAAAAGCATGATTAGTCCTGTTGGATAATAGATGCATGCAGTGGGAAAGGTCAGCGGTTGTCAGCCCTTAATGCCTCAACCTTTAAATTGGGGGATGGGCGAAGAGAGATGAAATTAAAAAAATGAGCAGTGAGGATGGGAGTTTGCGACACTGATGATTTATAGGAATCAATAATTACTCATTCCATGTCATACACATGTGAAGCATGGTGGAAAAAATGTAAACAGAACTGCTCTGGGGCCAGAAAACTCAGCTTTACATCCTTCTGTTTGTTTCCAGAAAGAAAAAAGAAAATGTCCTCTGTGAATGCTGAAATCAGAAACTCATACATTAAAGCAGAAATGAATCAGCTGACGTGATTGATTTTATTAGCATCACATAATATTGCACCTTCTTTTCTTTTCTTCAAAAAGATTTAAAATAAAAGTAGTAGTTTTTTTTTTTTTACACTGAAGTCCTGTAAAGAAACAACACAGAGAGCCCAGATGCATCAGATGGATTTCTTGATCTGATCTATCTGGTGTATTTGTGTCTTAGGAAGTCTAAATGTGCTAGCGGAAATGTCACATTGATTCCTGTGGTTTTGAATTAATGCTTGTATGATTTTGTCTCAGGTGAGAACAGAGGAGTGTGAAGACGTGAAAGGCCACCATGGCACTGGCTGTGAGCAGAATTAACAGCACAATAAAAAAAGAAATCTTCATCATGGTGGCCATTAGTCCTCCACCGTCACCATAATATAGGGTGTTAATAAACAAGATCCCATGTATAATGCAGTGTGCGCCTGAGCTCTAGCTGATATTTGAACAGTTTTATAAGTATACTTGCTGCGATGATATACAATAAGCTGCAGTACACTGTGTATTTAGTATAGCTACTTTTCTGCACAGTGATGAAGACGTGAGGTGATAAAGCAGTGATGAAGGAAAGAGCATATAAGAAAAAGTGATAAAATTGAGCCCTGGAAACTTTCTCTATGAGCCGTTTTGTCTTCAGATAATTTCCTCTCCCGTCACTTCATATAGTCAAAAATGGTAAAATTAGAATGAAAAAATCTTTCCCAACATTTCATTTTCCCCTTTACTGCCTCTATGAAGAGAAACATTTTCTGCTGGGACTCTTAGTGGCTTTGCCCATCTATCTTTGATTGATGTCAGTTTTACAAAAGGGTGTTAACGTGTTTCAAATTATAGTAGTAATGTCTTGGCACACTTTTTGGCAGAGGACATCCACCAAAATGATAAATGAATCGCAGCAAGTGTAAGGACCCAGTGACCAGACAAAGTCAAATTTGCAATCAGTGCAAGCCTTTGATGCAATGGCTTTAGCTAATTACTTCATTAAGAAGCAGACATAACTTTTGCCCTGGGTTGCCAATTAATGTGAACCCTGGAACCAAATGTGTTATAGGTGCTTTTCTTACGAAGCAATGATAAACTATAAATTGTAGTCCAATTAATTTAGGATTGGTGTGATTAAGCTTTGGGAACTGAACACTGCTACACCTATTGCTCCTTGGGGAGTAGCATCTGGACATCTCCACAGTAAATAATGCACACTCTTCACTTTCCACCTTGAAAATGCTCTCTCATATAAAGAACTCATTAAACCATGTTGCTGTCATCAACCACTTTTAGGAGACGGTTGCCTTAATGTTGCCTTATGACCAGCTGGGGTCCAGCCTGTAGCATTTAAGGTTATTTCCCCAGTATAACAGACGGCAGGTTGTGGGAGTCACCATCAGGGCATATTCACAGCTGCCATCCCAGGGGAGTTGTTACTGCACTGTATAATTGGATATTTGTCTTAAAAGCAGGTCGTCTGTTTTGGCTTCACAGATGAAACTAGACTGACATGAAGTTAGCTTTATGTAGTATGTACAGATCCTGATCATATTCACAATCTCAATGGGCTCAACAATGACCTGTTATTAACCAATAAAAACTGTTCACGTAAAAGACAATGCCAGCTTGTTTATCCTTGTCCCATCTTATCTCTTGTTAATAGACGAGCTGATTTCTAGTCTCTCTGGCAGTAAGATAACACGTGTTTTCCTCTCACTTCTCAGATCGAACTCAAATGACCTGCCCTGACATGGTTCAATTCTCTAAACACTACTGGTCAGTCAATAAAGTGACACCCAATAAAGAGCTGACTAAAATACTGCATATGTTTAAAGGTTAAATTCTCATATCAATGGTCAAACCCATTTAAACTACACCTTCAACACCCCACTGCACACAGATGGATGGATGGATGGATGGATGGATGGAAAGATAGATAGAAAGATAGATAGATAGATAGATAGATAGATAGATAGATAGATAGATAGATAGATAGAAGATAGATAGATAGATAGATAGATAGATAGATAAGATAGATAGATAGATAGATAGATAGATAGACAGATAGATAGATAGAAAGGGGGCAGTGTTGACACCATGAATAATTAATTTCCATCAAGTTTTGTGCTTTCTTATTTCCTTTGTGGCAAAACAACAACACACCAATAGCATTATTGGTGAATGTGCTTTAATTGCTGCTGGTCTCCGTGGGACAGCTGAATAGGACACAGCTTGTTTCAATTTCAACACTACGGCTCTCTTTAGAGTCCTCTGTCTGCCACACAACATTCATAAAGAAGTTGACAATACCCCACACACTATACTGGTTCTCTAGATGAACCTACCAGAGCTGTATTGTTCTCTCTTATCATGCAAGGGGTAAAGTAGCTTCTGATGAACAATCACCATTGCAAGGAAATGTAGAAAAAAATGTTTGCCTTTGTTATTGGTTTGACATTTGCTCAGTGTTATAGTTCTGAGTTATTTATTTGACTGTAAAGCACACTATACAGCAATGGAAACTAGACTGAATGATGAAGACCCTGAATGGTATTTGCTGTATAAGTGCGTTAGATATACTGATTAACGTCTCATTTGAGTGTCCAAATTGTGAAATGTCTCTATATAGTGCCTTTAAAAACCACCACTGCTACCCACTGTATGTACACTACTTTCTGCTAACAAATGTACAATGTAATACCTCACATGTGATGGCTCCAGTCACGCTCTAAACCTGAACCTCTGCTGTATTGACTGACAATACTTAACCCGAACACCACACCCTCATTGCCATTACAAATTACTGCCACATTGTTAATGACATTTAAAAGGCAGTCTCTTAAAACTTTACAAGTAATACAGTGGCCTGGCATTGTACTGCTTGGAAGTGCCAAGCAACCAGGCAGATAATCATATCATTTCACCGGTTCAGTGAATGGATTGGGAAAACATATGCTTTCCTTTGCCAAGCAGAGGCAGAGGGCGAGTAGCTTAGTATCTTTTAGATGTGTAGAGATACACATAAATGTAACATTCAGGAATTATAGTGAAAAAAGACATAGCAACAACTAACAATTTTAAATTCAGATGTGTTACTTGTGCTGAATTACTCATCAGAACTGAGACTAAATCTTCTGCCAAAAACCTTTGCCACCCAGATGAAACAGAGGTTCGGGGTAATTGGCTGGAAATGGCAAAGCAAAGAATTTCTGGATTATTTGCCATGGTAACAGTTGTCTTTTCTCTTCAGCTAACACTGTTGTGCAACTTTAGTCTCCTCAGGTTTTTCTCTTTATTGCTGCCCCTCTTGCCAGAATTAATTCACTGGAGCAAGAACTGAATTCTAAACTGAATGAAGTGTGTTGATATGAATTTATATGCTGTGGGCAAAGCTGTGAAGTTGTGCTTAAAGAGCATTTGGGTGGCACTTCATTTGACAGCACAGTAATTACAAAGAACTTACTTCTTAATGAAGAGTTAATGACTGTAGAAAAGACAATTACATGTCGTTTACAGCAGGCAATGTTGTAATTACAACAGTAATGTAATAATTATTATATTATTTAAAAAAAAAAGAATGACCCTGTTTTTAACATACAGTAATAAGTAGAGCAATTCCATATCAACAAGCAGCCATATGTAATTATATATACGTATGTAATTACCACAACCAAAAAGTAATTACCAAAGTAAATGTCTTAGTACAAGTAGATAATTAGCAATAGGTACAGTCAAAACTTGGTATCCCTTAGGTAAAGTGTGCTGTAGATGATAGTGGACTATAAAATTAAGTTGGTGCAACACAGTACTTTTGTTCTTTCTGTCAAATTAAATGTGTTTTGGGGTTAAATCAAACTGTCGTAGAAACAAATATTTTTAAAATTAGATTTTTTCTGGGGCCCCCAGTGTCAGAGACCTGTGAGGGTCCCAAGAGTCCACACTTGACATCACTGAGGTTATATGAGATCGGCAGGAGTTGTGAGCAGAGGGGGGACGGTGCAAAGTGCCAAATCATCCTCCATTTGAGGCAGAGCCACATCCTCCCCCTCATTTTCTCCTCTCCCCACCCCACCAAAAGTAAAGCTCCCCTCTGGAGAGAGAGCGGATGGCTCCTTCTGCTCCATTAATCTAATGACAATGCCCCGTGACTAAGACCAGCTTAGCAGGCATTGCTCATCCCCGTTGGCTCCTCTTTCACTTAGCATGCCATCTATGCATGAATGCAACAGGGGCAATGACAGCAAAGGAGGAGGAGAAAGAAAATAAAGAGAGACGGAGTCACTGCAAACAATGGCCTGATTATATTGCACTGGTGTCCATGGTTACTAGAGGATGTCACATACCAGTACTGATAAAGGGTTTGATGAACTGTATTAAAAAAAAACTGTCAAAATAGTGTTCAGACAAGTGCTTTTATAGATTTCCCAGAACTCACATCTATGATTATCAGTGCATGGTATGAGTAACAATGCAGGAACTTGTGAGAAAGGACAGGTAAATAACATTCCCAGCAGCAATCAATATGAATTAGATGCACTAAATCAGATGAAAAAAGAAATAAACAAAATTTAGAAAGGGCCACCTCCTGTATGTCGTCAGTTTGTGTGGTTTCTCTAAAGCCACTGTGCACCTCATCAGTGTGAGGCCTGTGATTGGTCTGTTTGGACTGCTTGAAAATTCAACAGTTCGTAATCTTGTCTTTGTCATTAATGCTAAATAAATTAGCTCTTCATCATCTCGCATTGAAAGCTATTCCAGTGCAAACCGTCTCTTTGCTGCTACTGTAACCACTCTGCATCACAAAGCGAATGTGAGAAAATTCACATAATTACTACTTTTCTGACAGAATGAATGCACAAAACTGCAATCTAGTTTTGCAGCAGTGTAATAACAGTCAGTGGGTGCAGTCTACACAAAACTACAAATGACTAGCTACTCAACAAACACCCAATGCACTGCATAAGTTTAATTCAGGCTCTGGATGCTTATGATGTGCTCTTAGTTCAGGCCTGAGGAGAGGGTAGAAGAAGCATCCCTTTTCATCTGACACCACTGGGAATGTCACTGCTCTGTGGTATATGCATTGCTTGCTGATGTCTGCTGGAGCACAGGCTCTGTGTATGTTAGCCTAGTGTCTCATAGGAGAGATGTCCGCTTCAGCCTAACCTCCGGGGAAATAGCGACCAGAAGTTGGCTGTCAAATAGCCGAGCTGCTGGCCCAGAATAGCACAGGGTCAGTGTGGATAAATAGGCTTCCCACAGAACAAGAGCAGACAGGGCTTCTTAACTAAATGTGTGACACTCTGAGTCAAGCTAACTGCCAAATATTCCTGCTCAGATTATGAGTTGATGTAACAGACCTCTTTGGGTGTGACATTGCCACATAAACCCAACTGAACCCATGGCAAGTACTGAAGTTATCAATGAAAGGATGCAGTCCTCTCACCCCTGAGGTCATGGCAACTCTGTTCAACTCTATTTGTATAACCCTAATTTACTGCTACAAAGGCTTCACAGGGCTTATGAAGCACGTAATAAAATGAAACATTGCAAGAAAAAAAAACTATAGTTCTCAAAAATCAATGCGTGAAAAGCTGATATAAGACCAAAGGCTGCTTTTTTGTGATAATTTGAAATAAAAAGATGGAGTGTCCTCGTGTCTTTGTGGTTTAAGATGCTTACTATTTGAATGCAATTTAATTAAAAAATAAAATCATACGAATGAAAAGCGGTACAGAATCACAGGTAATATAAAGAATTAAATGATGCTGTGTTATGAATGTAGTAAGATATCTGCATCAACATGTGATGATGATTGAACCTTTTATGTTGCTATAATTTTATTTTGGTCAGTTTTTCTCGTCTTTTCTTCCTTATTCATCTCAAAGCTGTCCAGTAATAAAGGATCCCAAAGTGCCTTTTTAACAAAAGGTCACTTACAGTAATATATATATGCACTTTTTAGGATAAAGTTGATAGTGTGGAATGAAATCATACTTGGCATCTTTTATAACACTTTCACCATAAAAGCAGGGTCTTATTTTTTAAATAGTTTGTCATAAATAATCCCTGGAACCTGATCCCTGGATTCTGAAGCACCCCTGGATCGCTGTCTTGCTTATTACAGCATTATTTTAGGTTAAAAATGTTCTCACCTCGATGACTCAGTCTTGATTGAGCGTTCTTCTGCTTTATTACCCAGGGGGATGTTTGTTGCCATGGTGACAGAGCAAGCAGGGGCTGATACAGTATTTCATTACTGACCGAACAAAGAGCAAAATGAAACATAATTTGCCATTCTGAAAGACAGCCAGGCAAGGATTAAAAGTTTTTGCCTTGCTGTGTCATTTGCCTGTCACTGCCGGTACAGTAATTATGAGCTGAAAAATACATTATAATCTGTCACAGTTTGCTTGCAGTTATTGATGTCAGAATTTTCAGGAAATTATGAAAGCGATTTCTAGGCTATACGTTGCATTACAGAGATGCACACGATATCTCTACCACAAACCCTGTATCACTTCCTTGTCATTACTCATAACTAAGTTGGATATAAGAGAAATATTTGTTTATGAATGTGGCTTAACCTGGTTATATGCATGTATTTTAAAGATTACACAGTACTGTGTGTCTGCACTTGGAAAGAGCAGTTGTGGTTTTATTCCATTTTGAGCCAACTACCTGAATCATCCCGCCCAGCAACAGACAGTGTAAAACATATATTTGTAGCTTTACATCTGGCTGTATTTTAACTTATACAATAAAAGACAAGATAACCTTGAACCTACAAATGGTTTTCTCTGCTCTGTCATTAGGGAGCTGAATGCTATCATATAAAGTGTCTTTATAGCAATATAGGCACTGAGAATTTTCTATTGTAAAAGGAACATTTTCACCTTGGCTTTGATAATGGTGCAGATATTGTCTTTGCAATACCTTGCTATCCAGCTCACTGTCAGACAAAACAATGCATTCTTAGAAACACTAAAGTAGATTTGTGTTAGTTCGTCATGGAGGATATTTGATTTTAACTGTGATTACAAATAAAAGAAGCTTTACAAACCGTAACAAAACCATATAGACATATAACCGAAAAAAAGACACAGAAAACATACACACCAATGAAAACATCGCATTCTCTCTCTGACACACTCACATGAATTTACATAATGGTAAAAACAGGCATACACACTGGTGAAATCATGAACATGAAAATAAAACCTCAACAGTTTGGCATGATTTCACTGTTGTGTATGCTAGAGGCTTTCCAGTTGTGAGTACGTGTGTGGAACTACAGCAAATACCTTGTGTGTGTCTGTAGTACGTGTATTTGTGTGTGTGTGTGTCAGAATTTAAGTTCATATTAGGTCTTTGAAACACAGCAGAATGAATATCAGCCCACCGCCAACATCACATCTGCGAGAAACAGCTGTATGACACCCAGATGTATGCACTCACATGACCGATTGCATTTTCCAAGTTAGTCTTAATCTCCAATTCAAACAGTGTTTTAACTCTGCACAACATGTGAAACAACACCCCCTGTGGCTGCCCTTTAATGCAACGAGATTAGACCAATGAATACATATGGATCAAATGAACCCAAAATAACACACATTACACTCAGAGCGCACGATATATAGCATTATATGCTCACACCGATGCATATCAGAGCGCTTGTGCCAAAACTAACAATATTAGATACTCCAGTAAACTGTGTTTGCTCTATACATTCTGGGGATGAGCAAGCTAGTGTGGCTAACTCTGGGTGGTGTGGCCTGATGATCTGAGAAGCTAGCGGGAGGGCGAGAAATGCCTTGTGTGCTTCTGTGGGCACACAAGGCATTTGCATACTCTATGAATCGGATCAAAGATACTGTGATGAGCACTGCCTGCCTCATGAATATTTACGAGGCAACATTCTGCTTGCATTATGAGTCCGTTTAGGCCTGAGCTGCTACTGCTGTGTTTCCACCATCTCCAGGATATTCTCTTCACCTGTGACCTTTTCTAAACAAACAACAACATATCTGACTTAGAAGCTTGAAAGAAACTGGGAAATGGAGAGGAGAAAATAAATAAACAAAGCACAAAAAGTGCTGAGGAAAGAGATAAGACTACATTGGGTCAGAAAAGAAAGGAAATGAAATTAGGTATACGTCCTGTTTGGGCTCGGTTGGATTTATGTTCCTGCTTTATTTATTTCTTTTGAGAAAAAAAAGGGCCGGCAGTAGCAGACATGTGGATTTGTTAAGAATTGTGGTCGTGAATTTCACAGGCAGAAATAGGATATGACTGAATATGACCCCCAGATCAGGTTAATATATGCATGGTCTACTAGAAACAGCGGGAGGCACCATGTCTTGGGAAAAACTGCAGGTGAGATGTCATGTGCAAAACTAGGCCAAGTGTGACAGGTGAGACAATCTGTTATATATTACACTGAATCTATAGTGAAGTGTCAGAATTTCCATACTGTTATATCATATGTGCTGCACAGGTTGCTTCACAGCTGAGAAGCTTTCAGAAGACTCACTGTTTTATGAACCTTGAATCATAAGGATAAGGACAGAACTACCTTACTTTACCTTAATGCCCCCCCCCCCCGCTTGCTCCTTTTTAAAAAAAAAAATTGTCACACTGTCTTAATCATCTAAAAAGGAAGTTCCCAATTATCTATAGTGCTCCTTGTTTGAGCAATACCTCTCCGTTGGTGCCAAAATTCTGTTCCTCTCCAAACCTGTCACTCCACATTTGACAAGGAGCAAATCCCTCTCTACCCATCTACCCTATTGTCTCATGATTATTGAACAAATGCCAGTGTGTGTTACCTGATATCTTTGAATTGCTATGGCGATTAGGGAAGGGATTAGGGCAGCGCTTCTCAATCCTGATTTGAACTCTGGGATACAATGTGCGGTCACTTCGTATTCAGAGCACACATTTCAAAAAGGACTGATATATCTTAAATACCTATATAGTCTTACCGTCCTTCTGTATGTCATTACATATATAAATAAAGACAGATAGATAAAGTTACAGCTGCTGATCCTTGCATGGTTATGAAGCGACACAGAATGAGACAAATTAAGTTAACAGAAGGGCAGCCATGTTTCAATAAGAAGCTCATCATAAAGCTTCTGGAAATTGATATATTTCCATTTATATTTTCCCAAAGGGCCTGACCTGCAATATATTGCACTTTACCTTTAATAAGCTATCTGGGGCAAAAATCACATGGTCCTTATAGGTTTTTATTCACTCACCTAATTAATCAGCGGTGGGTGGCGCCTGCCATCGCTGGCTTGCGTTAGTCGGCATTTGTACTGTGGTAAAAAGCCGTGGTTCTAATTAGGAGAGATGATCTATTTTCCATAATGAGAATTGATGGCTTTTCTTCTGCACCACCAAGCATTTTCTCTCTTTCTCTCACTCTTTCCAACTGAAGCCCCCAATCTCCCTTACTCCCTCACACAGACACACTTCAGAGCTGTACATAGAAAAGGACTAAATGAAGCACTATGTGATTAATGGACTTAATTTCCAGCAGATTTGACTTCACGGCGACAGCCCACTTCACCTCGAAAGCTTTCTGATTATTAGATTTAAGCCTGTGTCAAAAAGTCAAACAGCTTACAGATGAATGTCCCTCTCTGTCCTCTTTTGATCACCCACACAGTTTCCACCTGTCCTTCTCAAAAGCTTCACATCAATAAAAATTTTTTTAATCATTTTTAAGTTTCATGAACAGTGTTTTTTCTGTAGACAGGATCAATGTCACATGATGATGATCAGAAAAAAAAGGGAATGAATAAGAGCAGAACAAAAAAAAAAAAAAGGAAAAAGTTTTCCTTCTATGAGACTGCTTAGTTTAACATAATTTATAGAATAATCTGCAAAGCAGCTCAAAAACGCTCCTGCAGGGGACAGATGCAGCGTCACCTTGTAAAACAGTGAACCCACATATACAATAATCTTGTTGCTTCCCATGGGTGTCAGAGCCTCCTAATCTTTGAACACAAAGACAGCCCCTGTCTATGTGGCTTTGCAAGCCTGTGCTAATGCTGTGTAAACATTGCTGCTGCTGTTTGCCACCGATTTAGCACATGTTAATATTACATGAGACAGAGGGGCCCTTTGATGATGTAAGTGAACACTCAAACTAGGGCTTTCCACCTCAGGGAAGGGGAGACGGGGCTGTGGAGCAGCTCCTTCGAGATTTCTTTCACTTCCGCATTTGCAATCCAGCTTGGTGGAGCAGAGCGGTTCATTTTCCCGCAGTCGCATCACAGAGGAGGATTGTTCTAGTTTCAAATGCCATCACTGAGGCAAAAATGAGTAATAAGTGAAACATATAGAGGCTGGCAACTGATAGCTTAAGAATGTGTTACAAAAAAATATATCATTGATGTGTTTGGTTCGGATTTTTCAGACATAATTTATGAAACAGTGGACCAGTTATAGTATCTTGTACTTGAAAATCAAAGATGTGTCTACAGGGACTTCCCTATATCCCTTACATCGTTATTTCCAAACAGATATCGACAACTTTGCTCACTCCGATGCACTCAGCTGATATCAAATCAATGCCAACACACAGCAAGTAAGATCTTTTGACAGGAAAGACCCGACGGGCGAAGAGGTTTGGCTTTTGGAATCAGAGAAAGATGATGCACAATTAGCTGCAAGCAGTGATTTGACAACCGGCCTTTACTGAAGCAAGTCAAACAATTTTGTATTCTGGATTAAAATGTGTTGCATTTATTCAGATTGCCATGTCGAGTTTTTAATCTAAAACAATTTATTCCCACATCATGCACACACAACTGATTTATACATATACATGTATATTTTTCTATTTTAAAACACTGACTGATACTTAGATTAGCGAGAAACACTTCATGAGAGCTATGTTGTAATTTTGCATATTTTCATCACATGAAAGCAGTTGATCTGAGTAAAAAGTGATGAATTTTGTGTTTTATTATCTTCTTCTGTATATAACATCATTATTATCAAATCACCAGAAAATAGAAACTGGCTAAAAATAACCACAACTGAATGAACAAGCCGTCTACCATGTTATCCAAAATCATTTTTCATAGGTAGAATGAATGTTTCACAAATATGAATCAGGGTTTTAAACAATCTCACAGGCTCATGACATCTAATTTTAAGTGGTTTGCATCCAAGTCAACCGAGAAATATTAAGATTTGTTTTTAGTTTTCTCACTAATTGAAAGCCGTCTTCCTCAGAAATCTGAGCAACAGCACGCAGGCTTGGCTGTGGCTCTTCTCTAATTTCTCCTCTGCTGTTTCACCTGTGTGCTCAAACCAATTCCCCTGATCTATCAGGAACCTATGGCCAGTTTGTGTCTACTGGGAGATGTCCTTCATTACTGCTGCACCAAGCTCCGATAATCCCACACCTCCCACAGCCACTACTGACGTTCGCTGATGATGGAGACAGAAAACTGACTCCTTTGTTTGTGGTTGTCCGCTCTCTAAGGTCTCTCGTTCTCTCCATCTGTCTGCGCCTTCAACCATACACCAAAACCATGCATGTAAGCGTGCCAGCTGGCATTATGTTCCTCTAAATTTTAAAACAGAATTTGTATGCACGTGCACACGGACGTACATGCATGCACAGACACACACTCCCGGTTCAATGTCGTCAATGGAGCTGTATAAGGACGAGCAGGCACGAGAATGAGAAGATCAGTTTCAGGAGAGAGAACAGACTCTTGATGAGCCATTAACCTGCTGTCGGTGAGGTAAAATGGCTGTGGGACGTGGTTTAATTTACCCTTTTATAAAGAGGTCGTTGAATTGATGAGCCACAGGAAAAGAGTTACACCCCTGGTTTGGTGTATTAGCAATGCTGACGGTGAACAGGTTGAGTGAGGAACTGGAAGAGCAGTCAATAGCTCCAATCAATCTCCGCTTTCAGAGCATCACTGCTACACTCATGGTCAAATCTATGAAACTAATAATATGGATTTGGGCAGGTCTCCCATGGAGGAATGCTCCAATTTGAAAAAGGAAATCATTTGAAATCTGTTCTGAAGCACTCTTATTTGTTTTTTGCCAAAGTTTTTATTGAAAATGGAGATCTATTTGGCGCAGTACGCGAAATGATTTCCATTTTTGCAGAACGTTTTATTTTGTCAGCAACGCTTCCATTTATCTATCTTTGGGCTGAGCCTTCTCAGCATTGAGTTTAAGATCTCTCTTTAAAAATATCCATCAGTGGGTACAAAGAGTCAATTTTCACTTTGAAATAAGCTGCCAGAGAGTTCTATGTGCTCTCTTCAGCATCCATTACAGTAGCTTTATGGATGATAAATTTTAGATTAATAGACAAAAGATGGCGAGCGAAGATCTCTCCATCAATGAAAAAGAGGAGAGAAAAATTGAAAATTTTGGCCTGTTCTGTGCATATATGTATCCAGGCCTTCTATGGAATTACAGATTGGCTGCTGATCCATTTCATATAAATAGACCTATACAGGGGTTCATTTTGGGTTTGTTTTGTTGGGGGGTGGGGGCTGCGTAGTTTCAGGCACATAGACAAAATCTGATTGATATCATTTGATGAACTGTTAATAAAAAAGGTGAGACAACCCTCTGCTCTGAACACTAAAAAAATAAGAGTAACGCTAATCAAAGTCAAAACTACAGCTGGTGACATTAAAATCTTTCTGTAAGTGGACTCTAATTCAAAGTAATATGAATGGAACTGACTTTAATTGTTACTGTACAGTAAAGTGGAATTAATTTACGTCTTACAATAAACGCAGGCTGCAGACACAATTTCCAAATCTGGTTAGGATAATCTATAGATAGAAAAAGGAATAACGGAAAAAACTGTCTTTCCTTTTAATTCTTCCTGTTGCTAGCCAGCTATCCATTTTGATACTCCAGTATCCAAAATAGTACCGTTTGTAAATGATTTGTCCACCCACTTGTAATACCTTTGTAGCCCACCAGTGGACTGCAGCTCACAGGTTGGGAACCACTGGTCTACATACTAAATGGACTGCAGACCTTCTGGCAGAGACATTTTCAATTTTTTTACTTGAGACAACTGCATTCATTTACGAGAAACCTCTCTGACATTCTGCACACTCTGCGTGTTTAAGTTTCAGAAGGGGCTTGTGCATTGATACTCTGGCATTCACCCTGAAACCCCAATAACTTTACTTAACACCAGAGAATCCATTTTCCAAAAGATTGCAGAGCTCTCTTAGTTCACTTTCCCCACACATTAATGGCAGAAGCCTTGGACATGTGTTTTTATTCAACACATTGACTTTGTGAAAAAGTGATTCCTCTTCACTTGTAACCATTCTTGTTTGCATGCTTTTGCATAGTGCTTCATACATTCTGGTAATTATTACCTTCTGCCCGCTGTCACTCTGCAGTGTTATGACATTATAAGCACCTAACTGCTCAGCTTCACTTGCAGTTTTGTAGAATGAACCATTGTCAGGGTTCTTGCTCATGGTATTGAAAAGATCTAGCTGCCTTTTTATCAGATTGACTGATTGAGACAGTTTAATGTTTCTGAACTGCAGAGCCTCAGACAGGTCTTTAAGCTCCTCAAGTGCATCCATCATAAGCCCAAGGTTTTTAACAGGAGCAATTGAACTCAGCTTTGCTGCTAACCCCTCAAACATACAAATGTCACTTGAATTTCAGTTGTCATCTTTACTCTCAGCTGCGATGTGACTGTACAGTGCAGCATACATCCTCCAAACAGCATTTACAGCTCTGAAAGATGGAGCCACCCACCTCATCCCTAAGACTCGACCAATCCTTCTCAAACATACACCTACTTCAGAGACTACAGCATCAAGCCCCCTTAAGTTCTTTGGTGACTGATTATACAGAAAGTATAACTCGTCAAGAAAAGCTGTGAGGTGATTGCTCTCTGTGCAGTGCTTGACTGCATGAGATAACGACAACTCCAACCTATGGTTCAGACAATGGCAGCCTATGACAGAGACTCTATCTATGCCATGTTTCAGCAGCAGTTCACTTGAGCAATTCCATCCGCGGTTGTATTCTCCAGGTCAAGAAGATCTGCGAAAGAAATCAACGGCTCTGAGCTGATTAACTGACGTCCTGAGATACACAATAAAACGGGACCTTTTTGATTATAAGGTGCCTTCATCCACAACGACAGTGAGCCTTGGTTGGGTCACTCTGACTTGCCAGTAATGCAAGCCTCATCTCTTTTCATACAAAATGAACAATGCCTGCGCATGTGACATTTGAGTGAAGAACATGGCCAACATTTCCGCTATTTATCATCCGTAGCTCCTGGATGATCAGAGGAACGCCGGTTATTTTTTGCAATATAGTAAACTGTTCTGAAGACATTGTGGGCTGAGGCTAAAATTTCAGCCTGTGTTTCAAGAAAGCTTGATTTTTCATTGACTTTTCACTTTGTCTTTTCAGTATGTCTTCTGCTAAATTGTGACACTGCGAGACACTGTGCTCATTTATTTTCTTCCTTAAAGATATCATTTGCTTCTCCATGTTGTTGCCATATGGGTCTATAGTAGTATAATCACAAGAGAACTTTAGTTTTCCTGTTCTCACTGTCAAGCAGTGACCCTGCTTCCCTGCATGGTCTAAATTTGATATCTTGAACCATAAGAAATGTATGTCTATAAGTCTTATTCCAGCAGTAGGTTCTCACTTGCTACTCCTACACTGCTCCTCTCTCCTCCCCAGGCTGTTCTGCTCCTCTGTCATCACGTGCCCTGTTCTGCTCAACTGCAGTAAAATGAGGAGAATTGACAAAGAAAAAGGAAACCCTTAATATTAAGTGAAAGCACTGATGGCATGACATGATGATGACAAATCTGACAACAGATTGAAAATGCGCCAAGGGACTATAGACTTGAACTAGCTTGTCCATTCAGTCTGCTACTTTTAAATCAAGAAATGAAACCATGATTGGATTACCTAGTGAACATATTACAAAAGATGTAAATGGAATGGGCACATGTGTGTAACTTAGATAGATTGGTGATGTCTGATGTAGCTTTTGAAGAAGTCTGTAAGCTTCTTCCTCTTTGTTTCACTCATTTCTACACGTAACTTTAACCTCTGAAACTTTGAAATTCAAAGGAGATGCATTTATGCAAATTACACATATTACACAAGTGAAAATAGGAGTGTAAAAAAACGTAATAAACTAAAATTAAACAAAGCCCTGTTCCTATGAGAGGCAAGACAAATTCTACAAGCTATGTGATAGCTAGGAAATGGTCAAACCAGCATGCATTACCTATCCATGGTGTAAGTCGCTGTGATATTCTGCTCAAACTGTGATTGCCCTGACAATGCTGAGAGGGTTGAATACGTGCTAGCTTGCTTGACGTTAAACTTTCACTAGAGCTCGGCCAGATGGCTAAATGTAACCGTTGGGTACTGAAAATCGGAGGCAATCTGCTGCAATCTTGTGTTATATAGTTTCATTTTGTAAAATTGAAACATTGTTTAAGCAGAATATCAGAGCAATTTACATACTTTTATTAAACTTGTCGGTTTCTGATTCATTTCTTTCCACCTATCAATCTGCCATCTGTGCTAAGGGTCGCAGATCTGCTAGGTAACTTTTAAGGAAACCCACTAGGAAATCAGGTGAACGTTCTGTTTGCATGTTCTTACATCATCTTACTTAGGCCTATGTTCTCCGCAGATATGAAGAAAATGTATTTTAGTCGTTGTTTGAATTATTAAGACATAGCGTCCCCTGATGACGTAGAAGAATGTAGGCCTATTTTCCTGGGCTGAGCCCTGGGCATCCCTGGCCCAATTTTGCCCCTGGACCTACACCCTTACCCATTCTGGCTTCTAAAATCTAAATAAGACATGGTCAATTATTAATTTTTTTTCAGTTTGACATCTTGACACCTGGATGACTGATATGACTCCACACAGAAATATACCAGGGATATGGGATATACTAGAATTAAGAAGCTGAATATATCTGCGTGTACACTGTGCTTAGGAGAGAAGGATTGAGTGCTCCAAAACGCTGTAGCCTATATCCTTCACTGAGAATAGAATACAGACAGACATTAATTGAAGGTTCATAGCATGCAAGAACAGAAGGTTTTGGCCTGATGGGTAATAACTCCAGTGGCTTCGTGCTTCACACTGATTCCCTTTTGAGAGTTAGCATTTCCCGCTTCCCTGCTACGCTGTGAAGGAGCAGAAAATGAGAAGTGATCTATATGAGGAAGGGCACACACCCAGGGCTGATCATCATTATTACATCTGATATATAAAGATTAGAGGAGATCAACTATGATGGTAACCGCTTTGACAATCGTTGATGTGCTAAAACTGTAAATATATGACTTTTATAGAACCAATAACTATGATCGAGGTTGATGTTTGATTGGTGTGTGAACAGAAAACAAATAGTGGATAGATTTGTCTCCATGTATTGTTCTTTAAACGTTTATACACACACACTCACAAGTTTTCCAGGCTATTCCAATGATGTTTATTGGACCAAAATATAACTACAGAGTCATCACATTGCTCAGTCGTAAATTACTGTTTGCAGTGCTTTACTCATTGATTAATCTAAAGTAGAGGTCAATCACTATGGTTCAAATTAAATATAATGTTATGAATTGTTCAAGAACACGACACTGAGTTCAAGGTCATCATCTAATCATTTCCTTACTAGATTTTCAGAAATGATTTTGTCCTCAGAACCCAGACTGAATATTAATCATCTCATGACTAATGAGATAAAATCCCTTTTTATGTATAGTCTCTACATTAGAGACAAAATGGGACATGCCTGGATGTCCAGCACTTTGGAACACTATACTGTTCATATCCTGGAAAATGAAGATGATACATGAATCAGAGGTAAAAAGGCATCAAGAGACATCTTAAGTGATATATCTAAGCCTTCATGGACACATGACATAATTAAGGATTTATGCTGGGCTATATATCATATTACCATAGGAAGTCTACTTATTCAAAGCACGAAAGCTTGGTGTTATGTCAAGTCTTATTCCTCTTTTACTTTCTCTTTTGTCACATTTAATCTTGTGTAATCCACTTAGTGTCATATCTGCAAAACAGGAATTCCAATGCTTCTTGTCATGTAGCACCTTTACAGACGCTATCCCAGCTCTTAGCGGGGAATGCTGACGTTTGTTTTTGTCTCAGAGCTAAGCTTATCTCCACAGCAATTTGCTTGGGCAAGGTTTGGTGAAATGTGTCGCACAAACATTGCCACCAATTCATGCATTCCGGGAGAGATAATGGACCCTTGAGTTGACTCCCCAAAGCCTGCGGGTGAGGGTTGGGGGCAGTCTTTTGTGAATACATGCAGCTTGATGCTGCTATAATTTCCATTTGTTTATCTCTCTTTTCCCCTTTTAGGGGACAGTGGAGATGTAACACAAAGAATATAAATGTCAGCTTGAGGTAAAAAAGATTGGCTGCATCCTAGGGCACAGCTGTAATTCTTCAGAAAAGGGATGATGACCAATTCCCTCTGAGACACGTGGACTGAGTCACAGGGAAATTAACAAAGGCCCCACGAGGGACAACTGCCAAAGATGTCAGCGTTATTATTAGAATCAAAGTTATACAAATTATTCATATATGAGCCATATTTATGTGCAGTATATGCGTAATGTTTTTAAATACTTTTACTTATTGCGTTTAGCTGGTGTAAAATATTTGTTTGAATATCATTTGGTGATCTGTCTGCTATGAAATAACTTTGAAAATGCAACAACAACAAAATATATGGTAACAGCAACTCACTGCAGGAGGGCAGTTCATTACCTTATGATCTTACAAGCAGGGAAGAGCTCAGTGCACACATTTATCAAACCTTGGCCTGTAATATTGGTAACTGTAATGTTAATACTTATAAGTGAACAGTCTGGAATACTACACAGTACCACACTACAGCCAATTAGCACAATAAGTGATTATCCTACAGCTAAGTTGCTACCTTGCAGTGGGAACCTTCCATTGACTAGGGCTGGTTTCCTGTAGCAGTATTGATCAAATTACTGTATAAGGTTTCCTCACATTAAGACTACCCATGATACACTGCTGTCAGTAAGTAATTGCAGAGGGTAATTTTTTTTTTTACAGTATTTCTCAGAAAAAAGCAGCCCCACAACTGAATCTTTTCAGCCTGGTTAACTTTTCCTCTGCAGCTTTTCACACTGATTCAATGGAAGTATCAATATGCCAGTGACAAAGACAAAACTGCCTACAGGTATGTCCTTGTTGAAAACTAGGCTCTTGCTCTTGGCGGTAAAGATGAGAAATGATTTAGCCTTACTTGAAGAGCATTATTTATGTTGTCGTTTTGATTTAGATGTTGAATTGAAAATGTTTTTCAATTAATTTAATCTTGTTAAATAATGAAGTTTTCTCTTAGCATTTTATGTGTGAATGAAAAATGTTTTCTCTAATTATTTGGGCGGTATAATTAGAAGCATTTTGTACACATGACCTTGCTGCACTGTAGTTACATATTTTGTATTTTATTATAACTTGCACATCATCAACACAAAGCTGTCAACACAAGTTTTATTTTTTAAAGTGAAGCAATACAAGACATAATATCAATTACCTATAAAATGTAATTAAATATAAACTTTAAAATTGAATGTCTATGTGAATATTTCCACAATTGTATGACCTTTTACTGTCTTTGAAATGTTCGTTGCAACTTGTTATTGGGCCTCAGTTGCCTTTAGGTTCATAATAAATCCCCTCAACCATTTGCATCTCTCCTTGAAACACCTCTACATCTCTGTTTGTGGTGCAGGTTGCATGCAATCATTAACTAGCACTCCTTTACAAATCACACACTGATGCAGTGGTGAGTCCCTTGAGCCAGTCCGACTAAACCCAGCTCAAGGTACTGTTTATCATATTTCCACTGTTTTGGTTTAGCTCCTGTAGTTTCAGGCTTTGGTGCCCTTTGTATCTAAAATCCCTTCATTTTTGCTACTTTGAGTACCTTAAATCCCTCCTACCTCTTTTCCTGACATCAAACATGACTGTCTTCATTTTTTTATTCAATTATATCGGCTGTCATACATGCCCATATTTAAGAAACGCTTTACTGAACTTAACGATTTCTGTCACATCACTAGAACTCAGTGGCATCAGAAAGCGCCTAGTCTCTGGGGATATCAGGGATATTATACTCTCTTGACCTCAGTCTCTGACCAAGGACCCTCATTCCCAGTTTGGTTCAATCATCGATAAGTCTCAAGACGTTTTTCCCATTTCCTAATGATGGAGCCAACTCTGCTTTTCACACCCTATACTTTAAAAACCCCTATTGTACAATTCCTCAGAGCTTTGCTTCTTCACTATTCTGTCTCTGAATTCTGATAGACTGAAATGACTGTACACTTTCTGTTCTGACAAGCCCTGCAATGTGTAAGAAGCTTGGATCTGTGTCCACTAGACACCTTTGATGGGCAGGAAAGTGCTGAAAGGCATACGGAACAAGAACCAGGGAAAAAAAAATCACTCAGAGGCTTTTACAGGTGCTTGGTAAAAATTCTAGTGTCAGCTAGCTAGCACCACTTTATGCTACAATACCACTAGGAAACATGGGAGTACAAAAATGTACAACTTATATATATATATATATATATATATTATATATATATATATCATATATAGGTACATCAGTATAAACCTATGCAAAAGACCCTACTTGGCCAGTTTTGCGTCCACCCAATGTGCTCCCATCAAAGGGTTATTCTCTCTTTGAGAGTTTTTCTTCCAGTTCCTTCATGGTAAACATTGGCATTAACTCTCACCTCCTCTAGCATCAGTTCATGAAAAGTGACACTGATGAGAAGAGCGTCTCTCTCAAACACAGAGCAGATTTCAACTTGAAGCACTAAGGAGGTGACCACAAAAAGAAAAGTTTCTTTTTTTTTCTTTTAATCACTATTTTGTAAAATAAAATAAAAGCCAAGATGAAGTGTGTCCCTTAGATAAACAACAGTGATTCATTCTAAATGATTGCAACTCAATTTACAAGATATTTAGAGCAACGAGTAGAATTTAGATGGATGCCATTTTCACCTAATGTTGATATTGTTACTGTGGAATAATTGAATACTGACTCAAAACATTTCTCTTTCTCTCTTTTGAATACTTATATTGTGTGGAGAGATCCTGGTTTGAACCATTCCACTATTTGCTTGTATTAGGCTACATGCCAATGCTTGTATATGATACCATTTAATATGGTCAAGGGGTTAAATGAACAAAATTAATATGAAAGTGGATAAAATCGGGGCATTGAATATTTTATGAAGGCAAAGTGCACAGACAAGAATCCAAATGACAGAAATCTGTAGTAGAGAGAGAATGTTTGAACATCTGCACCCTTTCCTTTCTTATTTTGGCGATGAGCTCACCTGAAAACAACTCCAAAAGAGAAACACCTACGGTGGATTAGTTGGGTGTGATGTATCTTTCTATGCACTTCGGTGGCTTCATCTTCCAAAGGCAGATTTCCTGTGAGGCTAATATCTTTGTATGAAAAGAGAGGATTAATGTTGGCCTAAAGGTTTGGGTCATCACAAACAGATCTGTTCCAACAGTGATCCATCCACTTCCCGGTTAACTGTCCAGTAAAGTGCTTAATGCAGTGGCCCCCAGAATAATATTTACTGCTGCAGTCCGTCTCATGTCGCTGAGCCTTGAAGGCCAATTCAGTATTGGTTACATTCAACTCCGTATTGATTATGCATAATTACTGAAGGTATGTCTTTCCCCTTGACTCTGCTCATGTCCAAAGTAAGGTCACTGCTGTAAATCCAAAGTAAGAAAAGCTAATGAACTGATCAAGGTAAAGTGAACAGCCCAACTTAATGCAGCTACAGTATGTATAGTGGAAACGCATTCACAGTTTGGTGGATTAAGCTGCAGCATTTGTGTGCAAAAAAAAGAAAAAAAAAACATTTATCATTAATGTAGATTTCAGGTATCAATAACAGCAAGTAAAATAAGAGAGCAAGTAAAAGACTGCTAAGTAGGGTAGAGAGAAATTCACAAAAGATTCAAATAAAAGCAAGTACAAAAGCCCTACACGGGGAGTAAATTGTAATCAAAACAACATACAAAGACAATACATAACATTGCTTGCAGAGCAGTAATAGGAGCCAAGCAACCGCATCAAGTGGAGTACATTACACACATTACACACATTAGAGACTTGTCTACCCATTGAACAATTCTCTTCTTGATTAGAAAAAGCATTGCAGAGATAAGGTCCCATTAGAGATAAAGAGATATGAAGAGTGTCCTTCATAACGGCACAGCTGTTCAAGAGAAAGACTCCAACATGGAGTCAAGGTCAGAGGAAAACCTCACTCTGACATTACAATAGTGATGGAGCGTAACGTCCTTTAGATGTCCAAGAACTGCTGGCACATATAGATTCTCACTGCAGTGGCAATAAAAAGAAACTATGGTAACTTTAAAAGATTGGATATTCATCTTGTGTTTGAATTAACAAGAGCATAACAGTGTGGGCAGCACTAAGAGCTCAGGCTGGAGCATCAAGAGGCAGATGTAAGGAAGTAAAAACTGGAGAGTGGTGATCCGTCTGTGCTTAATGGTGTTAAATGGGAAAGAAATACATAACAAATACATATATACAGACGTACAAACAGCATGGAAGGGAAGGGGAGTAATGGCACGGAAAGATCAGTATAGCTCTGGTATGGGGGAAGACAAAGCAATATTCTTATTTTTATAAAATTGTATTTAGACTTTTATTTAGTCTATTGCTCTTTGTATTAAATTCATTACATCACATAAAAGAAAATGAAACGGAAAAGAGAGACAGACAGTGAGACGGACACATAACCCACCAACCAAAATCAACTAAACCTGCATATCAACACACATTTGACACGTAATATCAGGCCTAACATCAGCATTAAACATGAGCAAAGGTAACATCAAACAGGACATTTTTAAACAGCACTGTAAAAATAAACCACATTATAATGTGGCAAGATTAGTTGCTCTTTGAGGAAAACTCTACTCAACTAATTCTACAGTATACCCCTTCCCAAAATGGATCAATAATTTAACACACCACTTCTGGCCTATCCCCAGCTCCTATGAATGTCTCCATTCTTTTAAAGTAACTGTATGCAAATGGTGAATTACACGGAGGAGAATGACAGCGGCATATGAGCACCGTCACTCATCTGTATGCATGTACTTGTGTTATGACGGTCGAGGGACTTTATGCTCTATTCCCTTAGCAATGTGAGCACATAGTGATGATTAAATGGGGTGTGATGAAAAGTTCACTGTGTTGGATGAGAAGTCTGGAATCTTACGCTTAAATTCCTGATTTTTAAATAATTAATGGGAAAGAGAGGAGATGTGGGAACGATTACGTGAGAAGACATGGATTGTACAGTGGCGTGGACTGGACTAGTTTAATGTTTTTTTTTGAGTGTTTTATGTCATAGCTTCTGTTTAATATGTGACACTGATGGATTTGGCTTAGCAATAAGAAAATATTTTGAACACATGCAGTTTGTGAATATAAAAAAAACATCTACTGAATCCCTTAATAATGGAAAATTTTTATTAAAAGTCTAATGTTCTACTTATGATATTGCTGTAGCAAATAATTCAAATATAACTTTAGAAGATAATTTCTCATTCGTTCAGGGAAAAATAATAATATCTCCATTAATAGTGGCCAGTATTGAGCTGCTTGACTTGAAATATTGATAACTGCTGTGATACTTCTCTGCAAAATGAACTAGACTATACTTAAAACATGGGAAATAGAAGACTATGTCTCAGTCGATTTAAAATATGAAATAATGCACAGAGTGATATTTTAAATGAGATGGGAAATATTTATATAGAATATTTTTCCTTCTACCAATGGATTACTGTCAACTACCACAACGAAACACCTGTCAAAGGGGGCTCTCGTTATAGATGGGGAAGTTATTTCTGCTGAGTTAGGATTAGGTACATCTCATTAAAGTTAGTCTTGGGAATTAATTAGTACAATCCTGTGTTAATAGACCAATGATACAAGGAAAACCACAATTTTACCCCTCAAACCCTGAGGAATAACTAGCTCTGCTCCGATCTCTTACTTTTAAAATACCTCCCCCACTTCTTACTGCTTTTCCGCGACAAATAGAGAGAGCTGAAATGATACAACCTCTGTGTGGAGTTCACTTAAAATATCATTATCACACAGAAAGAAACATTGTCAGAAGTCACTTATTATGGAAATTATGGGTGAAGTGCAAGAGTCTTTTCTCTGCCTGCCAAAATGAGTGTGAATTAATGTGTGAATAACTGCACATGTGAAAGGTTGTAAGTGACTACACACATACTGTACATATGTACATGGTGAATGTGAAACTCTTTGCATAAGTAAAGAGCTAAACAAGAAGGCATGACCTACGCGAACGCAAAATTTAATTCGGGAATCATAGAGAACATTTTCCTAACTATGGCAAGATCATTGCATTAAATTTCACAGAGCCATTACATGTCATTAAGCCAATGATATACCCAGTTTAATAATTACTGGTATCCTGTCGCTGGTCAAGATGGTGTAATGAGTTTGATTTGATTAGGAGAGCCCTCGAGGTGATCTTAGCTCTTCACTGAGGTGAACAGAGAACAATGGTGGAGAAACGAGAGACGCTGGATATGGAAATGGAAATGAAACAGGCAAGGCACTTTTCCCTGCGATACTGTTGATCGTGTCCAAACTCCAGGCTAATGGCTTAAGACAGCTCATCCCTGACATCAGGGGAGATGACTGCAGTGACATTGATCATGATGTTAATTAGTCTAATATATTAGAGGATTGTGATGGTGGCGGTTGTGAAGACCGTGTCTGTGATGGCACGAATAATGGTAATGACAGCAATGACAATGATATTGCCAAGTATACAGGATTGCCTTGAGTGTATTAGCTAGCTGTATCTAGCTAGCAAGGACCAGTAATGTACATTCTCACCCCGACAAAAGGGTAACATCCTATTATGATATAACTACCCTTCGTGATATATGGGGAGAGCAACTATGAAGAAACACACTTTAGATGTTGGAGGGAAGGATGGATATTGTATGTGTTGGAGTTATCAATAATTAACCTGTACAGAGGGACTATGCAGTTTGCACAGCTGCAAAATAGTGCTGCACCTAACATGTGGTGACATCCTCATCTGTACACTTAATTCTCAGTTCTCTCTCGAAAACATTGTCGTATTTGCATGAACAAAAACACCATCAAACATGCCGACATTAAATTAAACAGTTTCTTTGTGAAACTACAGTATTAAAACGTAAAACAGTCTAATGAGCCGACCCCCTGGTAATAGTGATTCTCCTTTAATAAGTTTGTTCAAAAGATTTGAACTCTTAATGTGTGAGAGCTCCGTTCATGTCCATCCACACAGATTTCTCATTTCCATCACTTGGCCAAAAAGACAGTCTAACTGTGATTTTACAGTCACAGCTGGAGATCTCTAATGGGACCTTATTGACGAAGCACCTCATCATCTCATGAAGCTGACATTCATATGCATGTGCTGCTCAGCCAGTTACAGTATGATGAACCTATTTAACATCACAGAGCTGTGGTTTAGCACAGGGTCAGCAACATGTCTTTTCCAATAAGTCTTGGTTGACTTATGACCCATGGACTGACAAGTATCTCTTCTAGGGCTTCACTTCTCAGAGTTCAAATGTTTGCTGTATTTGAAACATGCTTCACCCTGTAAAAGGCCTCTATCGGCTTAGGGAATAAAACCCATTTACTCCAAACCTTACCACCACACTGATGTTTTGTCAATATGCCATGTTACCAGCCCATGTAACTGCGAACCATCATGCAACAGGTGAGACATAGTGGCGTGAGGCAACCATGGGAATGTTCCTTAGTGTTAACATGAGCCTGCTAGCCCCTGATTGACACTGAAGCAGTCTCTGTAGTACCCTGACACTTTAAATCTCTTTCTCCATGAGATTCTCAGTCTCAGCTTCTCTGTCCAAGGATTAAGCACAGATGTGGAAAATCATGGACGTGCCGAGCAGCTAAAATCTGATGAATTGACAAGATGTTAGTAACAACCCTGTAAATATCTTGTATCAAGGATATCCATGCTATCATGCTCCAAGTAGAATGTGTAAAAACATTGCCCTTGTGACAGCTGAGAAAATGCACCAGCTAAAGTGAAGAAAAATATGCAAATGACCACATCAGATAATCATGCACCATATTCCATGCGTGTAATCTTTTTCTTCTTTTTTTTTTTTGAAATTTGGTAGTTTTTCTCCACTTTCCCCACAAAGCTGAATCTTATTTAACACAAATAACTTTTTTAAATAAATGAACTGATTTTGTCAACGATTGCGCACAAATAGCTGTATGGGGGTTCATTCCTGCCAACACACTGCCAACGCACAAGCTTGTGATAAGCCAATTCACAGTCAATGAGCTATTTTCTGCTTAGACGGGGGCTTACACTCTATCTTCTTAGCATATAAACAACTGCTGTGTACCTCACTGTTGCCATATGCTTTACATATCCATGAACCAAAATTTGCAAAGGGCAAAAACAATGCAACATGTCTTCTGTTTTTCTTCCATGAGAGGAACCGAATCCATCTGCGTAAAATGTCCTTGGCCTAAACAAACTTTCAATATTGTCGAATGCAAAGGACAGCTTTTGAGTGCAGCATCAGTCACATCCTCCCTCATCAGCAAACAGCTGGAGCAGACCGAAAAGGGCACACAAATCACTCACTCTCTCGGCTGATGTCAAAGGAAGCGGCACTGCTGTTTTAAGCAACAGTATGTTAAGAGAGACGCACATAAAGGGTTCTAAAGGCTCCTTTGAATGAGCCACGAGAACAATAGGCAAGTCCCATCAAAGGGCAGAGGAATTTATCACAGGGCTTTTGCTTATATCGCACTGCAGAAGGGGGCGACAAAGAAGCAAACTCTATCCAAACCTCTCATGGAAACAAGAGATGGTCAACGTGTAAACATTTTGACAAAAGAATCAAAGCTGATCTGAGTAACACAACAGCTCTTTGTCCATATCACCACTGTATAGCTTATAAAGATGGACTGTGCCTTAACATCATGGATAGTCTGCATAACATCTGCAATTGCAAGTGATAGCCAAGCCATACTTGAGAATATTTAGTCACTGTGGTATAAACATGGACTAGATGGAGCCTACTAACAGTCCTGGCACCCTATATTTCCACAGTACCAAGTACCACAATCATAAAGCCATAAACAAAACGCATGGAGCCTGCATGGGTAACTTCGCATGACTCGTTTGGTCTTATGATAAGAGTCAAGTGCTCGTCCACACTTAGAGACTCCAAAAACACCTGGAGTGGGTGATGGGCCCATGCTGTCATATGTTAATGCTCTTTCTTTTACTTGGGTCTTTGTGCTCTACCTCACTGTTTCAGTAATGTGTTTAACTGAAAACAGATACACTTTGATATTTTTTGTCAGGAACTTTGCTTCAAACAGATACACAAATATCATGATACAGCAGAGCCTATCAGAAAATAATGTGGAATGATGTTGCATCTTATGAACAACAATACGATACTATTGGGATTTATACTTGTAGATTATAACTTCAGATTTGGGTTTTGACCAAGATGGAACAGCCAAATGAATTTGAAGCTTCTCACAGTTTGACTTCAGGTCAAATTTTCAATATGAAGTGAAGCTGAGTGACACTTTTTGCTTTACTTTCCATGCAGTAACATGAGGTGTGACATACTCTAGCTGCACGATTTTGACATTTATTAAATTCCCATTCTTACGAGTAAAAGCCTCTTTCCATAGCATCTATTTAACTTACAAACCAAGCCTGAGGAACCAACAATGGATCTGTGTGTAAGTGGAGGCTCTCAGTGCCTGTAGCCTCACACAGGTAAATAATAACTGCCTGTTATTATATATCCTGTAGGTAAGTATACTATTTATATCTTTATGTGACCTACAGTTGCTATGATGACCAGATAATTATTTGTTTACATTCAGAGAGGTGGTGCTGTGGAAGGCAGTTACAAATTTGTGAATTTCAGATTCACTAGAATAGTGTCACTATCACACACAGTTTAGTCTTAAATGTATGTAACTGAATCAAAAGTCAAATACTCATGTATTATCCAGGTCTGTCTAAATTACATTTTGGACAGCATTACGTAAGGTCAAGCTGTAGCTTGACCAATACACATTATTGGCTAGTTGCATCACCATAATATGAAGAGAAAAAAAGACAAAACATTATTTTCTGGCTGTGAGCAGCAACACTATTCAAAGAAGCTGAGCTTTGCACGCTCAGCTGCACGCCCAGATTGTTATTTCTAAAATCAAAATAAAAGTCAATGATGTTTGAAGCTTGAAGCTGTGGTTTGTAATGCGATTTCAGCCACAAATGTCTGCACATACAGTTAAGAAGAAGAGCATGTTTAGAAGTGAGATGTACTTTGATTCAGCTAAGTTACCACATTGCAAATTATTTATAACAACATTTTTCCATTTTGGGAGAAAAACTCTTTGTATGGCATTCAATCAGTGAGAGAAAGAATGTGCATACAAGATCTGGGGATCCCAACGAAGGGGAAGTGCGTGTTTGTGTGTTTGTGTGTGTAAGGAATTTGATAGTTTACATGGGTACTGTAATTTTTCAAGTTAATGACACATCTGCTTTACATTATAATATATATATTTTTTTATTTCCCACTAAGGATGTTCTATTGAAGTTTCACTAACCACTACCAGATATTAAAAAAACAATAAAACATATTTTTGTCAATATTTCAGGTAGTTAAACACCTGTGAGTGTATTATCTCTCTTTCTATGTAGTGAGGAAGGTTGGTCTTGCTCAGAAAGAGCAACTGCTCTGTGTGTTAGCTGAAATCTTCATTTATAAGAACAGATATGAGGAGATGTATGTGTGCCCCCATGTTTAATTCATGACTGACCTCCACCAGCTTGTTGGCATGTTCACGGAACACCTGGGCGTACTCCTTGACCTCCTTCTCGTTTCCGCTCTTTGCCGCTTCAATGAGCACCAGCAGAGGGACGTTGGTCTCCAGGAAAGAGTCTGAGATGTGGTCCATCACTGCCTTCCTCAGCTAGAATACAGAGGAAGAGAGATGGGGAAGAGGTCATATCATTAATAAAACCAAAGAAGACTTAACTATATTGCATTTGACAATGATTACATATCAATTGGCGTTGTAATGAATATGGTTTTAGTAACATAATGGGGTGGAAGAGAGAGAGAGAGAGAAAGAGAGAGAGAGAAAGAGAGAGCAAGAGGGAGAGTGAAAAAGAGGAGGAAAACTCTCAGCAGGCAGGGGTGCAAATTGCTTGTAAGGTGTCATTTCCCCATAAGGCCTTTTAACTGGGGCAGACTTTGCGACTTATATCATTGTTTATGGAATCATTTCAGACAAAACTGGCAGGGGATTGGTTGTTTTATAAGACAGTAAATGGACCCTGACCCCTGCTACTCACCAGGATATCTGATGAGATGCCAAAGGGAACAGTATAGAAAGCACAGCAGACAGGTTCTTTATCTTACACATAGAGGGAATTATTCACATGAGACCAGTACTGAGACACAAGAACACACTATAGGGAAAAAAGTGGATTCCCACACATGCATCACCACATATTTGTTTAGAGGCAGCTTTCAGTCTTGAAGCATCCCTCAGTAATTTCTAGTAATTATCTGCACAAAAAATACTCCATACACATTTTTATTTTTATCTACACAATTAATTCACCTTTAATATATTGTTTTTAGTATAGAGTTTTATTGCGATGTGTCATAACGGTAATAGCCTAACAACATAACAAAAACAAATCAATTACTGCAGAGTTGACAAAGGAATTATTAAGAGCAGTGATTCCAGCTAATTCTCTTTATTCATAGCACTTTATTAAAATGCCTTTAAAGTATCAGTAACACATTTATGTTCTACACAAACTGAGAGAGCATAGATTGCATGCATACTACCCAATGGGTATGCTAACATGGACACAAATCTCCTCTGTCCAGTTTAGTTATCACTTGTCCACGCATACAAATGATGGCATTAAACTGAGAAGTGCTCAATTAACAACATGGATGACAGAGATTTGTTTAACTTTTCAAACCATGTTTTTAAATTAGATGTAAAGCAAACATTGTGACCATATCCCAGAATTATAAATGTTGAAGCAGCAAGAAAGACGGTAAAGAAGATTAACTGTTATAAATGACAAGGGAAAATTCATTTAACCAAAAAAAAAAAAAAAATCACATGTAAGTCTGTCAGTCACACTTAAATAACCTGCAGCAATTACAAACTTAATTGCCAGTCCATAGAGTGAAGGAGAACAATGGTGAATTATGGCTTCCTGAGGGCAGATAATTCATCACTATCGCCCCTGGAAAGAGACTACATTTCGGGGGTCTAGTGGACATGACCAGGCTGCAAATTTTGTAAACAATCTGAAACCTACACTGTGTAAGCACTCCTTTGTCCAGAACGCTATAATCCTGGATCGCTGATTTGAAGAGATGCGTACTGCGTGAATTGTGAATATTGCATCTTTTCCACTCCACAGAGAAGAGACTTGCATCAGTGCAATTGTGTAACCTTGCTCTTCTGTCACCTGGTGGGAAGGGTGGGAAATCAGGGCAGACAAAAATCTTGCCTTTGCCACAACCATCTTCACACTATGTGAGTGTTGTTACAGCTCAGGAGACAGGTGTGGCAGAACCCACTATCATTCTGGGACAGGTGAAAAAAAAATGCTATGGGTTGGTTGAGCTATGATTAGCTCACCAGTGCTCTCACTGCTGTGAATAAAGTAATGAGGTGCAGTGGAGGGATATTGTTGAACTAAATGCACATACTTATGCGCAGTCCATTACTGTGACATGCACTTATATTTCATACTAATTCTAACCAAGGAGGAGCTGTCACAGCAATTAAGGATTAAAGTCAACTTTTGGATCTTGGATCAGGAACATAAGCACAGCATTTTCTATAATACAAAACAGTACAGTACTAGTTATACTGTGACGACCATACAGTATTATACTATGTTTTTGTCATGTGTTTTCTGTACATAAGCTTTGAGCCAATGGTGATGTCTAAAATTGTGAAACAGGGGACCAGAAACCTGAGAGCATTAAGTGGCAGAGTGCAGTACTTGGTCAATGGGAGGGTTGCCCCATTGCACCACATATGCTAAGCCTAGGGAAGCATCAACTTTTTGTCTCATTGAAACACACTCTCAGACTTACCCTACGTCAAAATGATAAGGATTAAGATGAAATGACTGACATAAGTGACAAGCAAAAGTAGAAAAAAAGAAATGTTTGTTCTGCTATCTATCATTTCAGTTCTGATATACATCACTTGTGTATTGAAGGCAACGGAGTCATAAAATGATGCTCCCTCTGTTCACTGTATCCTGATGTCTGTTTGAATGGCTTTCACTGACTTGTTTAAAGACATTTTCTTATGTTAACTTGCTTTTGACTTTGTACGTTATTTCCTTGTCAGACATGGATTTGTTTGAATTCAATATTAAAAAGCCTATAGACCATTTTTTTGGTTTGGCTGTGAATTAAAAAAAAAAGTGTGTGGATGTAAGTTTTATAAATCTACTGGGTAGAAAGATTCCTGTTGTTATCGTTGTTACTGAGGGGAAATCACTAGCTGACGGTACATACAGGCGCATATGTGTATAGTATATGTGTAAGAGGTCTAGGTCTCAGGATACTCACGAATGCCCAACAGCAAAAGTGATCCTGACGGTGGGTTTGAGAGGAGAAATGATACAGACGAGTGATTTCTCAAGTCGCAGGCTCTCCTGCACCATCAGCATTCTAATGCCCACACACCACTCCCACAGAAATCCATCTTCAATCTTTCAGATCTCACCTCCCTCCATGCTCCACCCCCACCATCTCTCCTCTAACACTCCCTCTGTATTTCACTAACACTTATAGGAAATAGACCTGGAATTCCAATAGATAGCAAAGGCTCTGCTCATTATAAGTTAGTGGGGCGGCTATTTGTCTCCCCAATCGTGCAGTGCCACAATGGTTCTAGCTCTGAATGCAATGGCTTTTTGTTTTACATATTAATATGTGAGACTTCTGGAGAAACGTTACGGGTGTTATTATTGTTTCCAGAGTTTCACCTGTGCCATACGTTTCATTTTCCCAGAATGCCATTAGCATGCTGGCTGGCAGCATAGGCAGGGGAGATATGTTGTAAACGAAACTCAGCGGTGAGGCAAGACTGCTGTCATTATGGATACACAGACATACAGCTAGATAGAAAGATAGAAAAATAGTCTGTGGCCAAAGGTATATGGACACATTTTGGCTATTTTCATTTTCATTTCATTTAGTTTCAAATAAGGAAAATGTTAATGATTTTGTGATTTTTACAGTTTTGTGTCGATGGTTTGCGGAACGCCATTTCTAGTGCCTCCATCCACATAAACTAGTCCGTGAGATGTGGTTGAAAGCTCTGGAAAAAACTACCCAGATGACCTAGAATTCAGATTATATGGTCAAACTATCATTTCTAAAGTCAAAAATTAACTTTTATGCATGAGGTCCGGAAAGAAGTGTTCCAAGTTTGGTGTGAAAGAATTTGACTGACCTGCAAACCCAATCCCACTCAACACTTGAACTGCTGACCACGAGCCAGGCCTTACCGCTCAACATCCCTAATGCTCTTGTGGCTGAATGGGAGGAGCAAATTCCTGCAGTCAGGTGTCAAAGTCTTGTAGAAATCCTCTGCAAAAGGCTGGGGACTATTATAAAAGCATATTGATACTGTTTTTGGAATGAGATACTCCAGTTATCAAATAGGGGTGTAATGTTGTCTGCATACTTTCTGAATGTCCACACACTTGTGCCATATTATGGATCATTAGGTACATAACCAATGTTACACTGCGCCCTAGGTGTTAAGCAGTATTGCAGAGGCATTAGAATGACCCTGGTTCAATGTGTCATCTCTAAACATTCCTGTGGTGCTCATTAGCCAGTTGGAGGTAGGCTACATCTGAGTGCATGGATGAATGAATGAATAAATGAATATATGTTTGAGTTCTTTAACAGACCAGTTTAACCTTTCAAAATACACTTCCCCACCAAGTTCAAGCCATGGGACACTTAGTCCTTGGTAGTGCTATTTTAGGGGTGTTTTGGTTTCAATCTTCACACGACCTTGACAAATGATAGATTGTTTGAAAGATCTACATCACTTGAGTCTATCTGTGAAAATCATTTTTGTCATTTAAGTTATTCTGAAATTTTAGTTGTAAAATAAAGTTTCACCTTTAAAAAGAGACCAGGGTTATGCCTGTAATCAAAAGGGTTGAAAAGCAGTAACCTTTTTATTTCAGGTATATTATTATCAGGCTTTGCACAAACATTGGGGTGTAACGGGTTAAGAAAAAACATGAGAAGGAAATTGGAAATGATGTTGCAGAAATGGTTGCCATTAAAGGTTTTTCTAGTGTTTTGATAATTTGAGACATACATTAAGTACACCTCCTCCTTTTATCACTCCATCATGCCTCTTGCCCTGTACACCTCGTTACTCTTGCCTTCCAAAGAGGAAAAATAGCTAAAATTAACAAGAAGCAAATCCCACCTGATAACTGAAGTGGCTAACAAGAAGCTCTCTGAAATAATTAAGACGGTGCATATGCTTAACAAAACTTGACAGATGAATATCTGTGTTGCTCACTGATAAGTGGGAGGGCTGTGTGAGCTTCAAAGATGAGATTCGCATTAATTTGGCGCATTTGCTTTTTAATGGGGGGGAAATGTTTGCATTTTGTGGGATTACACACCTGCTCTGTCACAAAAACAGATGCATAGGGGAAGGCCTTGCAAACATCCGCTATGATCAGTGTATGACTCAAAAACAAAGAAATGGATTCATGTTCAAAGGATTGCAAAAATATAGACAGAATTATAATGTGTGTACACACATGCATTCAGTGAAACTCTGCCGACTTGACTTGTTTACAATTCAGCGGAGTCTTTGCAAAGGGTGGAAAACATGAATCTGAATTTGAAAGGGAAGACTGCGGTGGATTTCTGAATGTTTACAGTTGCACTTCGGCTTCTGTTATGTTTCATTTGTGATTCAGAACACATAGCGGTGGGTACCTTGGGGTCAGCACAGGAAAGTTTCTTATTAAAATGTCAAGAGCAATCACAGCATAAACGGCTAGAGTCACGGCTGAGGGGAAACAGCCTGAGCAAATCAAAAATTAAGTAACAGCTCTCATATATGATATCTAACAGGGAGCATGGGAAGATGATTAGTGAGAGGAGAGCAGAGAAATGAAAGGGGGAAAGAGGGACTGACTGATCATAACAGGCTAAGGACAAACACATTAGATCCCTCATCCCCGAGCCTTCATTTGATGTCTTCTGTAAAATCAAACACTGGCCAGAGGAATCCAGTTTTAGAAACAAGGAAAAGGTGCATTAATGGTGCTTTTACATCAAAGTGTTTATGTCCCCAAAGGAAACTGGCACAGGCAGATACTGCTCATGATACATTGACTGCTGATCACCTGCATCTGCTTCAGTAATTTTTTTTTAATAATAAGCTTCTGATTATCTGATCAAAAAATGTAATTGAGTGCACCCTTTGAAGTAGTATTCAATCGGAAGTAACCAAACGTATTGACCAGGTCCACTGACTCCAATTGCTTCCACTACGACATTTACCTGTTGTTCATTATAGAAACATGTCCTGTAGTGTGGAAAAGACATGCCCGTTCCCATGTGTGGTGATGTATAAGAAAGTGAACAAACCAAATCTTTGTTTGTGGTGGTGACAGACAGAGCCCTGGCAGCCATGCTTACTTCAGGACAAAAGCCAGGGATTATTAAAATGGTTTAACAACATTAGAGGTAGTGGAGCATTCACCGGGTAGTAATACATCAGTCAGACAACCTGACACTCTTCTCAACCTTCAGGCCTGCTTCATTCTTACTAGGTGACTGTAAGCTGTTAGGAAACCTTTTCCCTGCTATGGCACACACCAAAAAAAAAAAAAAAAGACCCATGGTCCCTAACCACTAACCATCAACAACTAAATGATCACAAAGTATTATTCACATGTGGGATTTTCTTTATGTGTTGAATTTACTAAAATTTGCGAAGCTTGAGCTTTAATGACAAGCATTTACCTTATGTTGTGACTGAATAACAATGTAAGGTTTGGCAGAATATTCCTATACCAACATGCTGTCTGACATTAGATTTGTGTGAACAAGCTTAGTCTGTGGTGATGCAGTTTGGATTCGGCAAGCTGGGCCCGTTACTGTACTAATGTGATTTGTGTGTCTGGCTGGATTTGCAATTAAATGCAGTCATTTTGGCTGCAGAAATAAGCTGTAAAAACAACAGTGACATACTATCACCTTATAAAATTGATATGGTGAACTTGTTAGCAAACAGTCGCCTATTTACATAATAAGTAGATATAAAGCAACATTAGCATGCATTTGGAGTCATGTTTCTGGCCACCTGGTGAATGTAATCCCAAAATTCCCTCGTAACTCCTTTTAGCTTTCATTTTTTTTGTGTCTAACAACTCCTGATAGAAATATCAGGCTCTTTAGCTGCTAAATGCTCCACTATGTTCACCAGCTAGCTGCTAACTTTGTCTTTTTGTCTGTTTTTTATGATGAGCAGGTAACGTACTGTGGGTTTCCCAGATGTTTTTTCACTGGAAACAGCTGCCTGTCTGGCGCTGGCAGGTAAAATAAACGTTGACTGCACTTAAACAGCTGCCTGCTGCATATGGAACTGACGCTGATTAGAGCAGTGAGAATGAACCATAACAGTAAAGTTACGGGTTGTAGAACCTAAATTCAATGAGCTGAAGAGCTGAGGTGGAACTGCAAAGTTGGATGATAATTTTCTGTGGGTTTACGTTTACAAGCGGCTCTTTCACATACAAGTAGTCACGTGAATCATTCTTAATATAAATATATAGATGAAAGCGGCTTTAAAGTTGAATTTCTTTTGTGTGTTCTTTTGAATGTTTTGTGAATAACATTTCTTCACCGGCATTTGAAGTTATGTTAATATCTAAAAATATAACTTGAGCTCATATATATGCAAATGTATTACATTAGCTATCAACACGCGATGCCTCCAAAAATGGCTGTGTATTTTCCAGTGTCTGAGATAACAGGGAATTAGCAATAATTTAGCTAATGAAACTTTAATGTGTAGCCTCAAAACATTTTTGCATAAAAAGATCGAAAAGATTCACAGATAATCTTGAATTGTTAGTTTAAACAAAGAGATGCAGCTGACAGAATTCATGGCAGCTGTTCCTCCTTAACATGATAACCCTCAACAATTAAAAACAGCTGTACTAATCAACAAACTAATGGCAGGGATGGAAATGATTTCAACATCCCAAAGCAGAAAGAGAGGGAGACAAAAACAGAGAAAAAAATATGTGAGGCAGTTGTGCTATAGGGAATTTTGGAATCAGCCATCAGTCAAAATATGGCCCAGAGAGATAACTTGACAGATGCATTCATTACAGACAGGATGACAGGGGGTAGAACACATGGCTCATTTCCAACCACTTTGTCAGTTTGGTTACTAAGTGAATACTAATTAAAGGGAGGAAAGACATTTAAATCCTCTGATTTAGTTTAAAGGTTCAAACAAGCAGTTTTTACTGTATTTATTTTAAATTCTCGCCCTCCTCCGTGTCTATCTGTCCTAAGCCCAAAAAGTCCACTTCAAACTCTCTTTTTATCTCCAGTAAAAAAGGCTCCTACTTTGTTGCACTTGACCTGTTGATTGCAGTTATGGTTTTAAAAGCAAAAGGATTGTCTAAACTTGTAAAAACAAAGATGACAAAAATATACAAATATATACAGGAGGCAACAGTGAGAGATGAAGTGGTTGTAGTACTTGTTCTTCATCAAGTCTTCTTCAGTGCAAAACTCTCAAAAAGGGCATGAGGCTAAAACACACTCGTTTGATGGTAGCCATGGAGGTGCTATAGCTTTTTTTTTTCAGTGAAGGCATTATCTGCATACTACTATATCTGTTGAGTAAGTGCACATTTTGCACTTATTTTCTGTTATCATGACAATGAACAAACTACTCCATGTTCTTGTTTGCTAGAGAGGTCCAATGAGGCTCTACTACAGGGGTCCTCACCCATACAACCACTGCTTTATACATTTCAAAGACCTCCTATTTATTCGTACAAAAAGAAAGTTCACAGTCTTATGGCACCAGACTATTCAGGAATGCAGCCATTCGAAGAGGATCACATGATCACAGGGGCACTGAGCTATACAGCTTCTCTCAGGTGAAATAAGGCCCCATTTACTTATGCATTGACCAAGCAGCCCTTAATTCAAATGCATTACTTTACCTGCATTTCTGCAGAACACTAATGTGGGCTTGATGACCAGCCTGACTTAGTGAAGCCAACTCTTGGGCGGATGACAGACTTGAAGAATGGATGATGCTCATGAACAAATGAAATTAAAGGAGTAAGTGCAATCTGGTTTGATTCCAGGAATGGGTATGGGGTGTGTTATAAAATGACTATTTTCAAAATAAGACAAAATATGATAGAAATTTGATAGATGCATGGTTGCTTATCTAAGAATTTAAATTAGTGGCTTTGAAATGAAATAGGGAAGTAAATGCATTTCCATGCATATTTAATACTATAGAGAATTTCAGAAAACATTCCTGACTAGCTATGTCCGTGAATAAGCTGAACTGAAAATGGCCACTATGCTAAACAATTTCCAGTTTGGATGTCTAATTTTCAAGCTTGAGTTGATGGGCTAATTACTGTGCTACAGAAAGCTAAGGATCACTCATTAGCTTTGCTTGACATTTTATTCATCTAATCTGTTAAGACACCTCATCTGGCATATCAAATTTCTTATCAGAAAATAAGGTCAAAGCTCAGTTGATTTCATGTTGAATTGTAATTAAATTCACATTTGCTCATTCTATTGCCATTTCTTTAAACCAAATGGAATTTGTGACCTGGAACAATGGCTAACCATTATAACGCCAGTTCTATCAGCACATGTGCTCTACTCTTCACTGATCAGCGTACTGAAAATGTACTTACCAAATGAGTGAATGATAAGACTACACAATACTGTTCGGGGCTCAGAGGCTATACAGTTCGGGATAACTGGCATTTTGTCAGGAGTAATAGCGTGTGGAGCTTTATGTGTGAGTTTGAGACTTTCAAAGTCCAAATGCTGACCTTTAATGCCTGTACCAGTCACCACAACACTGTATCAACACCAGGGCTCTACAGGGCAAGCATTTCACTCACATATGCAAGTGAAAATCAGAGTGTGTAAATGTGAAAAAATTATTTGGGCGTCCCGGTGCAAGTGACTCCAAATTCCGTGGCATGCTGGTTTTAAACGCGTTCTAAATTTTTTTTTTTGGTAGTTGAAGAGGTCGGTGAGTGAGATTAGCGGATTGGAAAATATGGTTTATGGTGCACCTACTCATCTCTGTCTTTCTCTGCACTCTGTCTATGAGCTGAGCTCACCACACTCAGAGAGTGGAGACTAGGAAGAGGCGACACCGTGAAGGAGAACATGACGTTGGGTGAAGTGAAACATATTACTCGAGGTGACAACAACTATGCTTATACTGTAAATTATATGCAATAAAACCTTTCGAGAGGAAATAGCCAAAAAGAGCAATTTATTTAAAAATAACTTCCAGAAAAGTGATATTTTGACCTTTGCCCGTAGCTTCCCATCCACTGCTGTATGTGTTAACCACAGCAGTGGATGTGGAGCTTAACTAGCCAGCTTGTTAAGCTAATGCAAAAATTGTTATGAGCAAGTTAAAATGGCAGCTGATTGCACATGGCCTAATTGTTTACCCTAATTTGTCACATACATACATAGTTCTTACTTTCCACTCTCAAACCAGCCCCTCCTCCCTCTGTGAGAGGTACCTGCCCAGCAGTGAATCCACATCAGCAGTAAGAGGGAGGTGAGTCATAGTGACTGATTTATATTTTATTCATTCTTCACCTAGTCCTTAATGTCAGGAATATTATTTATTTTATGAAGATTTTACATTTGTTTCCTGGTAGATATTACTGAGTTAACATACATATGATATTATTGACTTTGCTGTTGCAGATTTTGCTGATGCTGCTCTAGAAATAATTTTATTATATTTAAAATACAAATAATAATGTATAACAAATAGAAAATAAAGAAGCTATTGATAAAATCCTAACCACACCCATCCCTAGTTCTAACACTGTTATGAGCAAAAGTTGATCTTTGAGTATAAATTCTATCATCAGCCAATAATGTCAGTACTGGGCTGTTTTTTGTTGGTTTTATTTATTTATTCATGCTAGCTTTCTGAAAAAGCTGCTCATGGAAACTGTTGCATGATTGAAGCCATCTGTGTGTTCATGGCAAAAACACCATGGTTAACGTTAGCCAGCTGAAACGCTTTAAGGTTAAAGCTAAGGAAAGACTATGGTTAAAGTTCATAAAAAAGGCAAACATTAACATTCTCTGACCTCTGTGACCTCTACACCCAGGGGACAGTACTTCTTGTGCTGGTGCTGGACATTAGCATTGCTAACTGTGACGTGCGTGACTGGACATGATTCCTCAGGATACTGTGCTGAGTAATATCAAACACAGCACAGACCATATCCCTTTCCATAAACATTACTATCCCAATTTTAATTGGATCAACAACAGTATAACTGACTGCTCATAGTAAATTAGAATTATTGAACACTTTCATTTCCTTTAAAACTCTTTAATCTACAATAAAATTCATGAAGCCACATGAATAACATTTGGGATTCTTCAGTAGTGTGAAAGATGATGAAATCAATTCCTTTAGAAGATTAAAAAAAAAAAAAAACTCTTGCTTTGAAAATCAGAATAAGAAAGCCTACATTCTTCAGTGGAATGCCTTACTAGAATTGAGCTGAGCACTCTGTTCTGATGCCACTGGATGTGAGTGCAGCACTTGACACAGTCCATGACATAGTTCTCAATCATTTTGAGAAGTGGGTTTCAGTTTCTGACACAGTCCTACACTCGTTTAATTCTTACCTTGCCAATGAAAGTTCTACTGAAGAAGGTTTTACATCCTCTTCTGCCAGTCCATGACATACTTCTCAATCACTTACAACCTTGTGCTACAAGGGTCAGATTAAGGTTTTTAATGCTTTCCAAATGTGTTTCCTCTTGCCCATATTCTTCACAAACACAACATACATTTTCTTTGTCTGGGAGAAAATATCCACCTGTATGCAAATATTGGACTGGCTTGACACTGATGGAAAAACCTCCTCTAAAAACTCTCTGGACAACATAAACTACCATATGCTGTACCTCAAGTTACTTCAGCTACACTGCAATAATTCTATTGATTGCATTATTTTATTTGGTTTATGTACAAGGCCTGTAGCTGTAAAGCTGGGAGTGCTAATTGTTTGGCCCTCTGTTTTGATGCTAAGCTTAAAATGGCTGTGCGGTTTTGCTTTCTTCATTAAACAGTTCCAAAATTACATATTTTTAATCCCCTATCCCTGCGGTGGATAACTTTATCTATGCTTTTACTTCTTCCTGTTTGTTTAACTGTAATTATAATTCTTCATTCTTGAGCCAGAAATGCCTCTCTCCTGTCTGCAGCTCATGCAGATTGAAGTAAGACTTAACAAACTGAAGGAATAGGATCATATTGCCTCTATTGAAGCCTCCCTTCACTGCCTACTGGTTAATTTTAGAATTGATTTTATTTATTAATTTATTTTGTTTTGTGTGTGTGTTCACCAAGGTCTACGCCCAGCCTCAAAAATGAAGGTAACCATATCTACATTTTTCATTCATTTGTTATAGCTTACAGTTTTTCACTTGACGTTCTGTTACCGTAATTGTGTTTTACTTGTGCTTGCATAATTACATCATTTTTTAAAAAATTCCAAAGCATGACAGAAAAATTATCAGTGGCCTACTTTCTGTATCCGGGGGTCAGCATGGAAGAAGGCCCGCTGCTGCCAGCACCAGATGTACAGCAGGAAAGCAGAGACTCACCTGCTGCTAAAAGGCTGGTAAGGCGTAAGGGGCACTGACTTCTGGAGATGAAGTTTTAGCTAAAAGACAAGGTCTCCCTAACTGCTGCTTGCTGTCTCAATTTAATGTTGTAAAGTGATAACACATTGCAGTTTTTTTCTTTTTTTATCCCGCCTGGTAAGAACATATGTAAATTTCAATGTGCTTCCCTGCTGAGGAGCATGGTTAAGCTTTTAAAGAGCCTTGGGAGTAAGGAGTTATTTTGACTTCTGCTCTTTTTTTTAAATTCCATTTAAATTTTTAATAATGTCTGTGTGTCTTCGTGAACATGCACATGAAATTGCATGTGAATAAAAACAACAACAAAAACAAAACTGATGACAGGTAGCTAAATATTATACTTGCTATTTTGTAATTCACAAAGAAAAAAAAGTCATGACTGAAAGGGGATGGTTTTGACTTTATACTTTAGTGATAATAGAAGGTCTCTCGTCAAGAAGCACAAATGATTAATATCTATTGTAAATAAAGAGCAAGCATGTAATCATTGTGGGTGGAGGAGGCTGCAATAACAACATGTTGCTAGGCTGTAATTTTCAAGTCATTAAGGTTGGTTCAACATTTATTTCCACCTCCTTGAGATATCTCGTTTGGGTGGAAAATATACTTCAAAAATGTACTTCTATACCTGCATGATTATGCTGCCCTGTATTGCCAACCATCAGACTGGATACTGTTGTGAGAATTTACATTTTGTAAGAAAACAAAATGGGGGTGGGAACGACATGCTTGACATCTACGGAATTTGCCCTGGATAGCAGACAGCTTAGCATCGTCTTGTATGTACACACAACAGCATGAAAGAAAAAACAATGCCGCGTGTCTCTGGCGGTGTTGTCAGAAGGCTTGTTCGGTTTTACCTGTTCCCATTTCACAAATGCTGTCTGTCATTTGTGCTTGTCTGCTCTCATATTTGATCCCTCCTTTTCATGGTAGACAGACGGTGGAGACAGAAATGCTCAAACGCACAATTGTGCTCCTCCCCTTAGGAAGGTCTTGTGTGTCTGCACGGTGCCTCTGACTTGCTATACTCAAAAATGTTTTCACATAATTACAGTATCACAGCTCTATATAATGCCTGCATGTGTGCTGTGAGGTTAGCCCTCCCATTGAAACTCAAAGCTCAAACAGACCGCCCATTCTGTCAAGCCAACCCCTGAGTCAATAGAACATCCTGTCAGAGTGAGTACCGCCTGCCAGGCAGCCCCACCAAATGCCCAACGGGAGGGAGAGTTATAGCCTTCCCATCTGGAATGATCCCCTGCTCTTCAGAGGTCAGAGAGGACACAAACGCAGATACCCTGTGAAGGTATTTGCTATTGTCAATTTTGCCAGAGTGCATCTCCTGCAAAAAAAAAAAAAAAAAGCTCTGCACTCCTGCACTGCATGAAAAGAAAAGATTTTTTTGGGAGTGAAAGTGTAGTCAGGGACCACAAGTGATGTCTTGATGGTTTATGAATGAGTTTGCATTTTCTGGGGCAGGATGCCTACTCAAACGTACTCCAGTCTTTACTAGAAGAAGTGTAATACAAGTCATTGAGAATTTGAATTTGAATTAATAAGAATTGACATGGCACCTCAGAAGCATGCTTGAATGATTGTATTACATCAACAGACACTTATGTGAGCACATTAAGTGTCCTCCTTTTTTTCAAGTATGGTGTCAACATTTTTGTCATACTCTGCCAGATCCTACAGTGGAAAGCACCAGATTCTTGTCTTCTGTGAAGATGAAAAATAAATCAATATTACTTTTGAGTTTTGACACCGTGTATCACAGGATGAATCATCTCCTCACTCTTTACTATTGGAGGGTAGCTTTTGGAATTTGGGTGATTTTACTCCAGCTTTGTGATACAACTCTTCTGAGTCTGAAGATCAAAAGTAGAGCCAGGATCAATATGACTGACTATGAAATAAGTTTGATTGTTCTCTAAAACATTTGGTAGATGTTACTTCGTTCACCATGTCTACTACATACAAATGAAACGCAATCTTGAAATATTGTCAAGATAGGAGCCCAGGATAAACAGAAGAAACAACTGGCATCACTGTTTTGGCAGTGCTCCAGACTGAGCCAAACAACTGTGTGGAGGTGGCATGTTTGTATTTCCGATGTGAGCTCCGGTTGAACGTCCAGTAGTTCCAGTAAGTGTTTCTCCGTTTGATAACCCTGTTACTGGTGACCTGTTTGGGGTCACTCACGGCAGAGTCATAAATGAACCCCTGTGATCCTTGATAAGAATATGAAACTTTGTGAAGCTCAGCCAGAGACAAGCTCTGATCCTGAGTCTTGCGAATATTGTACGATATTTTATTAATGTTGATGTCTGTTCATGTAATGTCTGTCTTTGTGCAATGCTGCTAACACTTGAACTGAGCTTTGGGAACTTTGGTTATAAGGTCATTAAAAGGATAAGTCTGGTGACATGCAATGGTTTTCTTATTGTCAGCATTTCCCAGGAAATGAGAAAAACCTACAAAGAACTGATCCCACTAACAAGTGTTGCATTTGTAGCCTGATACACTGTAGCTCACCCCCTGTGCCATAGACTTCCACTGTTGTATAAAACCTATTAAAAACACATCAGAGAGCTGCAGTGTTCCACTATGTGATGTGTTTTCTAAATAAGATGAACATGGGCATTATTTTTTTTTATTTGATCAAATCCACATATACCATCCACCTGCTGTATATACTCACTAGAGCACTGAATCTGCTGCTGAAAATAGCCCCCAACAGATACATTATTTACTCCAAACGTTTGCTAAAAACTTAAAAGATTGGTAAGTCTTTTTAAATAAATGAATATATATATATATATATATTTGTGAGATGTTTTTAAAAAAAATGTATGTCTTGAGTAGGAACAAAATGGGCAAGAGGCTGAAGAGTGTCATAGACAGGGTAAGAAACTGAGATAAACCAGTGTACTAGCGAACAGTGCTGGCTTTGGTCTGTTCATACAGCATTTTTTGACAACACCAAAAACATAGAATATCTCCTGTCTTAACCTTTAAAGTGGAGTGAAAGTGAAAAAGTCTCATGTGTTTGCAAGTGTCCTCATCTCAGAGAAGGTACAGTAGATACAGTGTTTAACAGGGAGATGGAGATGTAGCACCATGAAATCATGCACTCACCTGTCTGCGCAGGTCCCTGGTCTTTTTGGTCATTTTATCAATGGCTGAGTTCAGCGGGTCGCCTTTCTCTTTCCTGCCAGTCTGTGAAAGGAAATAAAACAGCATGTTACTGCAGTTGCAGCGCGTGTCATTATGACCTTACTGTCTGACTGCCAACATTGCACCATAGAGTTTATTTCACAGTGTACATTTTCTTGTTGAAGTGACTCAAACAAAGTGTATAGGGTATATTTATTATAGATTGCTGATTCACAAAATACACTTCATCATAGACCATGTGTTGACATTACAAAGTGCTCCTTGATTAGACCGGAGTCAGTGCAAACACGACTCAAACAATTGGGTATGTTACCTAGCAACTAGCCATTCTGGCAGGTATCAATTTAGTTGTCGCCAATTCCCTTGTGTGCCACGCTCCCTGTCACTGCCAACTCCTACTGGTGACTTTAGGAGGGTGTAGACTACCACAGGCTTCACCTGATACACACAGAGTCACCAGCTGCTTCTTTTCACCTGACAGCGGGGAGTTTCACTGGGAGAGCAGTGCGGAGCTTCTTGCTATTCCAGATTTCCCTGCTCTCCAGTTTACAAGCATCCCGACCAGACCAGTAGGTAGTCACTAAGGCAGATACTGGGACAGGATCTCCCGCCATCTTTCATACAGAAATACTGCCAATTGTGTTCAGTGAAATGCCTGGCCAGGTAAGAGACTCCACTTTCAGTTATGCCACCTGGGCGCTCCATTTACCACTTACAAGCTCTACTGTTTTTGCTCAGAAACCATGGAGAAGAGAGGGGAGATCTATACTACTCCAGTTATTGGATTTCCACTTTTACTATCTAACTTGGGATGGCAGCTTGACTTGAAGGTTAGAAAGATGCTGTCAGTGTCTTGGAGCGAATCATTTCTGCTCCAGGACACATATAAATGATCCTGTACTCTGATCTCTCTGGAGAAATGCATACATGTGTGTCTCAGGTTGTGTACCACTGTGGAAAGTGGTAAAATCCAAACAGGGCTGTTCTGAATGCACCATTTATAAAGATGTTTTGTTTTACTAACAAATTATTGTCACTACTTTATCAAACAGATATTTGCATTGCACTGAACAGGTTACCAAAGCATCCCTAATTTTACCCCAGGGAGTGTGGGTATCACAGTCCTTGTTACTGTCACAACACATCATGTGTTTAATCAAAAAGGTCATAAATGCTTCGGGCAAAAACAGATACTTTACAGTTTTTCAGATCCAAGCCTTTTCTTTTGCACAAACTAAGTAAAGTTAAATGAGTAAAATTAATGGAGAGCAACAACGATATTAACAAGTGTGGAAATTGGGACACACCCCTACGCGTGAAGAATGTGCTACATTTACTGCTATGCTGCCAACGCCCCCACAGGTCCTCTCAATCAGCCGCTGCGTGAAGTCAAATGCCACCACACTTCAAACTAAAGGTCTACAAATAATCATTCATGTTAATTGCTGTGTCCTTTTATTTTGACAACTGCCAAATGAAAAAGTGAGGCTCATCTCTGGTTTGGAACCTGACCTGCACATAATATTGACCAGTTTATTTCGAGTACGTTTCTTTTTTTTCTTTTTTTTTATGGATGGTTCAATTTATGTTGTACACAAAAATACAAGCATCCAAGTCTGCTGGTTAAAAAACTTCAGGTTGCTGTGGCCTCATTTAAAATATTTTTGCAGAGGAAAAAATGGTTAGCAGGATGATCAACAGATTGTAAGACACAGTGATATTCTGTCGAAGCAATACCGGCATACAAAATTATTTGTGTCGTTGCCAGGCAACCAACTGACAGTTCTGCCCAGCATAGCATGAAGGCAAACAACCAAAATGCTCATCAGCCTTTGCAGGAAGACACATACCTACCTGGTGACATGGATTCCCATTCATCCATGCCTGTTCCTCTGAGACAAACTGACCACTACGCCCGGATACAACAGGACTTTAAGCAAAGGGGTTATTTAGTCGTTATCCTGTTTAATGAGACACAAAATGTGGTTCTTATCTCTGTGTTGCTGCACTGTTGTCCTGCCCTTTTAATAATTGAGTGGAACAGAATGCCTCATATCTTTGTGTCACAGAGAACTAAATGAGACCCCATCAAACACCCACCTGATAGTAAACTCACCCCAAGGTTAACATTGATTGTCACTTTCAATGCCTTGGCCGCTATCAGGTTGTAAAATTACTGTTTCCACATTAGTACTGAATATGCCTTCTATCATACATAGAGAGAGGCGGAGAGGAAGGGCTACTACTGTAAACTCAGGCCCACAACATGATGACATTGACTATCTGAGTCTTTAAAGGTCATATGTGGTTCAGGAAGTATGTGAGCTCTAGTGAAGTTCTGGTTCACATATCAATGAGAGGGGACCCCCTTTCGAGAGGTAAAGGCAACTGGTCCAAACCCGCTTTCTCTTCTGATGTCTTAAAAAAAGACTTGACATTCAGGAAGATGCCAACTTGATGACAAACGACCACAATCTTTGAGCATTCTCCACCATTTTGGATTTGTCACACTCTTAAGCTCAACATGAGTTTCAGTGTGGGTAAGTGCTGTGGGGAATTCACATGTGTGCAAGGTCACTGATGTGACAGTGCTGCTCAATGAAAAGAGCCTGTAGTCATAAAAAAAGATATGATCCCCTTTTCTGTCTAATGTATTGCTGGCTTGCCCTTGGCCAAGGCTCATATAGCACGAGTTTTCTTTCATATGGAAGTTAAACATTAGGAATGAGTCATTTGTCTCCTAGCTCATACTACAGTTAGTCAGCCCCTCTTCTAATAGCAATCACACAATGCAGTTTTTCTTTTTTCTTTTTTTTTTGTGGAGCAATGCACCAAATTGAAGGGAAGAAAACGGGCACTCATAATGTGTGATACCTGATCCGTATTTGACAAAGGGAAAGCTACCTGACCCTAACCCAACCAATATACTAACACACAAATGTGTACAGTATGGGCATAGTTTTCATAAATTTGCACATCGCAACTCTGAAACATGCATAGAATGGCGTTGAGCCATTTGTTGATTGACACAAAGGGAGGAGAGGAAATGAAGATAGCATTCACTTGCCTTCCATTATGTGCCACACAATCATACAAGCTCTCACGCTTTGATGTGTATGCACAGACACGCTCGTCTACGCTAAAGCAGAGGACATGACAACGTTAGTCATTGTGCTGCCTAAAGAGCCTAATGTGTCATTAAGGTACCAGAGGGATGTGCAGGATTAAAGATGCTCACCACCTAAAAATAAAAAAAGGGGCTTAACTGGAACCATTCTGAGGACACTCCAAACATATTCACATGAATTTTTATAAAAGACAACCTTAATTGAACTGTAAGAAAAAGAAAATGGTCATGCTTTAAATGACACAAACAACTCCTCTTATTCTTATCCATAAGATGAATAGACACACAAAATTGGTGCGCGCGCACGTGTGTGTGTGTGTGTGTGTGTGTGTGTGTGTGTGTGTGTGTGTGTGTGTGTGTGTGTGTGTGTGTGTGTGCGTGTGTGTGTGTGTGTGTTTTTCATTTTCTGGAATCAGAAACCCCAGCTGTTTTATTTTCTCAAAACTCTGAACTCTTTAATCTGAGTTAAGGAGATTAAAACTGCACAATGATGTCAGTCTAAAGGGACAAAGACCCAGCACCTGTTATTTGGAACTCCTATTGACAACTGAGCAGTAGCTATCAGTGTGTATATTTTCTTCTAACTGACTCTCATAACTACTTCAGCTCTTTGTGTATTCATGTATCTTTAAGACCAATGCAGCATGTTTCTGACAATTACAGTCAGTCAAGTAGACCACTATTGCTAAAAATATACTTCCCTTATACTGTAATTACTCCTCCGCTTTGATAGGTCAAAACTCCTTCAACACACGATGAAAAATGTATTGCTCATGTTGGGTTTTCTGAAAAAATATAAAACACCCAATTAAAAACACTATGCATGAATTCCCCCCATCACAAACTTTTTATACAAGGCAGTACACAATGATGAATCATAGGTTAGTCAGTGCGTCAGGCTCACATTCAGCCCGGGTCGGTCAAAACTGTGGTTTTTGATATGTGCGTGCGTGTGTGAGTGTGTGTGAGAAACAAAGTGAGAGTGACAACCTTAAGCCACATTACTGTATTTATGTTCCCATGGTGTTTATCTGGGAAACTATTTGACTTGCCTCCATTCCCATCCAGGTGTGCCCTGTATGTGTAAGCAGTCACGGTCTCGAATTCACAGCCATTAAAAGCTTGACAACACAGTGGGCTGTTGATTCAACTGACTCCCATACAGCAACATTGATTGCTTAGTTTTTGACTTCCACATAATGGAATGTGCATGTTCGCTTTTTCTAGTAAACACAAGTCCCTGTGGTGTTTTGCAGACAATGTTCCCAACTGTCCCCATCCATTATTTTCCACCCCCTAGTGTGCGCTCATTCATTCCCAGTTGGGGAGCAGAAGATAGAGGAGGGTGCCTGAAAATAAGCATCTACTGTGCGGGGTAATGGAAGCAGGAGCAGTGGAGTTATTCTTGCCCACTCAGGAGATGGCTGGTGGACGGTGCAAGCTGCTGGAACGGCCGAGGGCCCTGAGTGTGTTTGCACTCTGAGGCCCTCCCAAAGTAAGCTGTGTAATTCACTGGTGCACTGCAGCGCAAACGGCTTCACTGCATTTCTGACCTCAAACCCTGTAATGGTGGAATAAGACATACAGTAGTGTGTCTGTGCAAGCTGGATAATGTGCAGAGGAATGTGGAACCTGGTTTCAGGTATGCACATTTTTCTTTTCCGTCCATATTTGAAACATAAAATAAGAGCTAGTGCTCAAATGTAAGTATTTTTTCAATTATAGAAGTTCAAATGTAGTAGTGTATTACATGCATTTGTAGCTGAGTGTTTTTTAGTAGCACTGGGAAGCAATAGATTTCACATTGTGGTTCTTTGATTTCTTAATCCAGACAGTTGTCGGTGTTTATTTTATGGTATTTGTGAGCATTATGTGAATAAATGTCCAAAGCTTTTATTTCTGCCAACAATGGAATGAACAGTCTTCATGAAAATGCAGACGATCAATATTTTCTGATGCATTCAAAAGTGTCACGTCTCTGCACGTCCCTTGAAACTAATGCAATAAAATTGACAACGGGGGAAAAAAAAAAATGCTGAAATGGAGGGGTGGTGAAAGAAGTGAGGAATGAATCTGGTAATTCATAGGCAATAACATGGCAAATCAAAGGAACGGGCAGATGAATCAGAGGGAAGAAAATAGCAGACAGGTGGGGGAGGGAAGGAGTGGGTGGGGGGTATGAGGCATTCTGTCTCATTGTCTCCCAAGATCAATGTGTTAAATGATATCAATTCCGGCTCCTTGTCAATTCAATTAGGCAGGAGCGAGAGGTACAATTACTGTCCAATGTGGTTACACTGTCTGCAGCGGGCTTAAAGGGGAAGTCAAGCTGATAACAAGAGGGTTAGAAAGTGTTTGTGTATGTGCGAGCGGGGGTTGGGGGCTGATAACAGTGGTAACATGTTGGTTGGGTTACCAGCAGATAATGGGTAGCTAGATCCTCATTAAGATAAGTTGTGCTCCCTCAGCTGTAGTGCCATAGATGGGCCAATTTGACTTGTTCTCATTAAGTGGAACTTAAAGAGGTGCGGCGGTGGCTATCAGCTAGTTTGATTACAGGATGGCGAAACAGAAATAACGCTACAATGCCTGCGGCTGGAAAAAAAAGAAAAAAATACTTCCAGATGAGCAGCTCAGATTAGAATTGTTTTTGTTTTTTCTTTTTTTAAATGAGATGACAGAGCAACATAGAACAGAAATAGATGCCATCTTGTAATCTCATCATAAGCCCCTGGGAAACTAATAGATATACAGTGAAGGCATACTGCAATGGTGGGAGCAAATAAGCACAGGAATATCATTTACAGTGCAATATGTGCATGTATTGCTATGTTTGTAAGTGTAAACACACACACACACACACACACACACACACACACACACACACACTGAAACCACGGTATGTTAGCTGTACATTGTTCTGAGGGGGTCAAAGGTGTAGAAAAATAAATAAATAAAAGTTAGATGCAAAGATTATGTGTCATTTTGTTTTTCCCACCATCCATAGGTGGAGCCTGTCCCTGCTCACACTGGGCATAGAGCTGGCCTGGACAGGTCTCCAGTCTATCATGGAGCTCACATATACAGAGAGACACCCATACACACTCACATTCTCACCTACAGGCAATTTAGAGTCTCCAATTCACCTGCATGTCACAGGTGGACGTAGACATTGTACAAATACAAAATTATTCTACACAGCTAGCAGGTCAGTGTTGGATAAAAGTTTATGATGTACACAGAAGGTAATAACTCAGAAATACATTTATCTGTAATTGTTTTTGCACCTTGACCTCCCATGACACTGGTCACAAAACTGATTTGGAAAGAGAGTAGTGGGGTTGCAGACAGAGCTTGACCCTCTTTTTGTGTTACACTGGGGCTAGGCGTTGCAGGTTGTTAAGCAGCATTGCACTGTATACAAGATTTTGGATGACATTGACCGGACACATTATTTTTACACCTTGCCTCCCAGGCCTTTATGTGCTTTGGCTATTTTTGTGACTGTCTCAGATAATTAGTTTTTTTTTTTTTACATGCAGCTGTTTACAATGAAACAAGACTGAAAATGAAACAAGTCTTTTTTATCACATGGAAAAAGTTTGTTGCAGGCACTGATGCATAAATGAGTCGCGTACTGTTAATGTACGTACGTAATGTACATAAAAGCATGCGGTTGTGAACACCAGACTTTCTTCGTTTTCATTAATGAGGTATAATGAAAGTGATAATGACCTAAGGCATGGCTCTCAATCCTTGTCCTTGGGAATGCTGGTGCACTACATGTAACTCATTATTCTTTATATTTCACAAATTGTACACATCAGTTACAATTTTGAGGAGGACCCACAGAATGCTTATCTAGCTTGTTTAATGATGAAAAAATGAGACACAAATTGTTAACTAGGCTTACAGTAAATAATTGGTTTGTGTTGTTAGTGCTATGACAAAAGAAACTTATCAAATTATTGATGAATGATTATTGATGAAATATTACATGAGTATTTCAACATTTAATGACAATGTTACTTAAAAGTGTAAGCAGGTAGCAGCACACATACACACAGACACACAGACACACACACACACACACACACACACACACACACACACACACACACACACAGACATACATCAATACTTCTTAAACCTATTAAAATTTTGCTGTGGGAATATGAATGAGTACCCAGAGCTCCTGTGTGGCGCCTCAGGGAAGCTAGCACACTCCCAACACCCCATGTGCTGCTTATACAAGAGCGACATGTCTTTTCTCCTCTCACATGGTTGCCCATAGTATCTATAACGGTGCTGTTTGAGCCTGGCAGTCTCCTGTCAGTTAGAGTTAATCCAGCCGAGAACGGCACTGCCTGAGGAGGAGCCGGAGTGCCTTCTGGCACAAGCTCTCTTATGTTTAATGGCTGATGCCGTTTGCTTACTCCTCTCATTACACTGGTTCATGTTTAGACTGTGGGCCTGTCACTGGCTATTAGCATTTGTGGTCAAGCAGGCTGTGGATGAGAGGAAGCATCTGGCTTATCATCAAGCACATCGTAAGTACGAAATGAGCAGTTTGTTTAGGATGGGGTAAACATCGACTGAAAGATTATCACCCTGTGTGCATGGATACACGGTTAACTGGTAGATTGATACAACATAAAAATTGAAGAGAGAAGAACAAAGTGATATGTGCAAAGCATTTGTTTAGGCTAAATGTAGTAGAGCTATATATGCCTATTTTTTCTTGATTAGTTTTGGGGCATTTTGCCTTTGTTTGAAATGACAACAGTGAATGACAAGAGACATATAGAGAGAGAAAGCAAGGAGGATGACATGCAACAAACGTCCTGAGCTGGAATTGAACCGACAACATTGCAGTGGTTTGCATCTCAGACCACAAGGACACAGGGACACCACTCTATTCTGCATACGTTAACATAACATCCTCATCAGACTCAGGCTGGGGGCTGGAGCAAATCCAAATTATCCAATGGACTTTTTTTCAAGGTAGTTACTGATGGCTTCATATAAACTGCTGGGCGAGATCATTTCAGCAAGTGCACAAATAAAAATCTAACCGAACATACTGTAAGTGGAAAGGAAACCATGAGGGCACAGAGAGGAAGCACAAAACTGAAAACTGCAACAGAGATAGAGGCAGTAGCAGAAACTGACAACAAAATAAACAGAAACAGGGGAAGACATAAAGCAAAGGACATTTGGTTGCATGTCTTTCTTTTCACTGTGCCCTTTGATTGTCAGACTTAATAAGAGCATATGTCACGGTTCTCAGTAAAGGGACCCAAGAGCACGACTCAGGAAGCAGATGTAAAAGTAAAGAGTCTTTACTTTAAAAAAAAAGAAAAAAACAGAAGCAAGGATACAAAAATCCAAGCAGGCAAACAAAGTACAAAGGGTCGGGCTGAGACAAAATCCAAATAAACACCAGCAAGGTCCAAAACACGATCAGGAGCAAAACAGGCAGACAAAGAACAGAGCGGCGGTGCACTGAGACAGATGGCACAAAGACAATCCAGCAGACAGCAAGTGGAGGTGGACCGGTAAATATACTAGGGGGCTAATGAGGGAACGGGGAACAGGTGAGTAGATGGGTGGGGAGGAGGAGCAGGTGAGGTGACTCTACTGGCGGGAAAGACAGGCAGGTGGGAGAGACAGGGTATGAAACGACAGTAGAATTAGAACATGTATGCACAGACGACTGGACTGAATGAAGACGGAGCCTCAAAACCATGACAACATATTCAAGAGCTAAATTACTTTCTACTTTTTTTTTTACCTGGAATAATCTGGAAACTTAATTATCACAGCTGAGATGACATGTAGAAATGTTTTTATCTGAATGATAGAAAGGACCTTTGTAAAGACTGTTTGTAATGGATTAACCTGCCATAACCTGAACCAAGGTTTTCAATTCAAAGAAGCTAGCTCTAGAAAATTCAGACCTTCCTTTTCACATAGAGGGAGGTTACAGACATCATAAAGACTTTATTATCCATCTCCCTTAGTCACAGACAGTACAATGGCATTAGGAGGCTGTAAACTATCAACCTCCATATTTCTGTTTTTACAGTGGGAGAAAGGTATCCCAAAGCAGCCTGAAAAATACAGGCATGTCAGTGACTGGGTGAGCCTAGAAACAAACTTGGAGAGGTATCTCTGGAATATAACAAGGCTCAGAAGTCCATGAAATACTCAAAGCTTCCCTGGAAGCAGTGCCCAGCGTGTGAAGATAATGAACTCTTGTATGGCATCTAAAGAATTTTGCTTGAAATTATACTTCTTTTTTTTTCTCCCCGCTTTCCACATTTAAGGCTGAGATCCACGTTTTCATACAGTAAGAGCTAAAATGGTTTGAAAATATTAGTCCTCAATGTCCAATGCAAAATGTCTGAAAACATCAAGAAGGTTGAAAATCTACCCTGGTAATTACGGTCTGATTGGCCTGCCGTTCCTTTCATAGTTCATATTTTCACGACAAATGGCACTATGTGTAGTAACATGTAATGGGGCGTCATGCAGTGATGAAGGGTTTTAAGAACAGAAGCATGAAGAGAATGGGGAAGGTTAAATATTAAGTGTGTTGGGCTGTAAGCCAAGGTTTTAGGTGCATAGTTTCAGGAGAATAAGAAAAAGAGTGAGGGGAAATGTCTGGTTATCAGACAGAAAGAGAGAGAGCAGGGGATAAAAAAGTCTAGTCCTGCAGCAGCAGTATGGGGAGCTAGAGCAATGCTGCCTGCAGCCTCCCTGAACTGAATAGCAAGTAGTTTGCGAGGGAGGGACTGAAGGAAGGGCAGCAGAAGAGAAGAGAAGAGAAGCGAGGGAGGGAGGGAGGGAGAGGCTGAGAATAGGTTAGAGAGGGTGAGAAAATAAGAGAGTGGTGTGATATCTGTGAGAGCAGAACTGTGGTAAAGAGAAGAAAAAAACGAGTCAATGGGGTGAGAAGAAGGTTTGAGTATCATTGATGTACTTTTGTTTCATCGCAGAGCTGAAAAAAGTCAATTTATCACACACACACACACACACACACACACACACACACACAGTCGCCTTTACATGCATACACAAACATGACGTGGCTGTCTGTGGGTGCTGTTTCTGCAGAGAGTAAAGCTTCAATACAAGTCAAATGCTACGGCTCGGATAGAACACCTGAAACAAAGACGTGTAGGTCAATCCAGTTCAAGAACCTGTTCTTTATACCAGGAGACATAATCCCATTTTATCATCATTTTCTCCTTCCTGCATTGCATCATCCTCCACCTCCCCGTCGTGGATCAGACCAAACACTGACATGTTACGAAGTAGGGGATTTCTGTGCAGCAACGGACAGACATTCTGCACAGGGTTGAATTCTCAAGTACTTTTCAATGTAATGGAAATCTATGCCAGACTCTACTACATATATCCTCTGTGTCCCATCCATATCCAGTGTGTCTCAAATAGTGCTGTTAACTCTGATTAATGGCTGTGGTTGTCAGGTCAATACAGATGGATAGTATAGTCTCCACAAGTCAAATCTGAGCTAGTCTTTGATCACTTCTTAATTTTTTTTTTGAAATTTGGAAATTTGTCACAGGTAGATTTTTATGCAATGTCATTATGAAGACATGTATCAAAACAAACTTGAATGAATGTATTTTGGAAAGAAAAACATGTGCACAGGCAGAGAAACGAGGGAACAGACTGATTTGTTGTGTCTGGACATCATCCACCTTCACACCTACCTCAGACTCCATCCCTGCTTGTCTGATGGTCTCTTTCCACTCATTGCTCGCAACTGTCAAAAACAGCCTCTATGTCTCTCTATGTGACCTCTTAACTATACTGTGTGGAGCACAGGATTACAAGCAAGCGAGGTAGCTCCAGAAACGTGCAATGACTGACAAGAAAACAAGTTTTTCCAGACACTAACGCATTTTGGTGCTTTTCACACACTGCCTCTCATAGATGAGATGTGGTGGCGACTGGAAAGAGTAGTCCTCTGCACAGTTGAACAAAAATTAATGGATTCAAATTTTACAAAACATTTGCCCAGCGTACAACTTCTCCTTAGCTGCCAGTCTTTTGCTATCAGTGTGAAGGTGGCCTTTGTCGGGGATAGCAAGCGGTATGGAGAATAATATGCGTGTTTTTGTAAACCAGGATAATGATGACTCAAGCTGCTCTTCTGGGTGGGTTGCTGTGTGTAGGTAGTACTAATCAGGGATTAGGGTGGTTTGGGAAAAGGAAAAGAAAAATGGCCTAAAGTCTCACAGCAAAACAGAGCCACGAGCGGATCAAAAAAAAAAAACATGCTAATGATAGCATGATAACACTAACGTACCTACTGCGTATTGTGGCTGAGCCCACCGTAGAGACAGACGCTGTGTACACAAACAACACTGATATACTACACAGAGCTAGACAACAGTGTGTTTCCATGCTGTAATGATCTACGGTGCAACAACTTCAAAGACTGCTGGAGCTGGCAGAACTGGTGAAATGATTATGTCTCCTACTATCCTTTCATGTGGGCTTTGTCAGTCCAGCCACGCAGCACCGCAAGCCACTAACAGAGCTGTTGCTGCTATTAGTTGGGAACAGTAAAGCCACAGAATATCTGGACATGATGTAAGTGCACTGCGTGGGGATGGATCAGGGGATAGGACTTACTGTCATGTCGGGGGTTTGGGGATTGATGTCTTTTCAAAGGACATCTATTCTCTTCCTTAAGCTGATTAATAAAATGCATTCCTACAATGGTCACAGCTGTTCACAGCGTCAAACCGGCATCTTCAGGAAATGACATGCAGACATCACCCTTGAAAGTATTGGCTATCAATTATCAAAGCGTCTTGGAAATGGCACCGATTTAAACACTGGGAGAGAGAGACATATGAACCTCTCTACATCTGATTTATTAAACTGTCACACGACACCTAAATGAGCACTAATTTGATCACAGACTGATAAATTGATTCAACTGTGGAAACAAGGACATGCTGCACCAGTTCCTTATTTACATATGACAGACCCTAATTTATGTGTGTTTGGCAACTCCTGGCCTATTAAAAGGGACGCCTGGTGCAGAACGATTTCCATATGCTACAGGACAAAGAGAACATAGCAGAAGATCTTCTACTGACCACGGATAATCGCCTAAATGAAGCCCATGCTGAGCAATCACCATTTCTGTTCCATAAAGACCTTTCAAATGCTTCCACAGAGAGAGCATGTATCATATATGTTTTCAGTGTAGATTCTACTGAGATGAACAATTAGATGACGACTTTTTTCTCTCTCTCCAGAAATAAAAATATAAAAATAATGATCAAAATTAATAAATAAATGTACCCTTAAGGTCATGCATGTTATTTTCATAAGACTCTTCATGAAAATTCTGTGACATGTTTGGAAAACCTTGACCATTTTAATACTACTGTGTGCCCTGCCAGGAAGGGAGCAGCGTAACGGGAACTTGTGGAGTGAAGTGTGCCCCTGGGCTGACCAGCCTTATTTTCAATGCAGTGACAGGGTCAGGTCTATGCTGTGGGTTACCATCTTAATTATGCATGGTCCATTTGGTAGACGAGTCTCTAGTGCAGGTGGCCAGCTGCACCAGACAGTAGCTGATAGAAGAATGACATAATGAATCATGTCGATACCTTAGTCTCTGCTCTGAGCAACTTAAATAGAGTGATGCCAGTAGTTAATGGAGCCAGTGCTTCCTCACTCAGGTTAGAAAGAAAATATAAAGTGGTGCTTGGAGCCCCTAAAGAATGCAAATCCTCATTACACAACACAATATGAAATATCTGGTCAAGTTGTGGGACTGATAATGTGAAATATGTCCAAATAGCAAGACAGAAAAATGCAGATTGTTCAGCGATGGTTTTGGTATTTCATAAATGCCAGAACAAGGACATACAGTAGCTGCAGATTAAGATTACTCCCCTGAATTGAAGGCTCTTAAACTACACAGATTTCTAAGAACGCCCCACGCACAGTGCCAGAGTTCAGCAATTTGCAAAAAAGTTCATGGTTTTGTAAACAAAGGGGTGACTCTGATTGGGCTCTAGATTTCTAGATTTGAAATTACTAAGGTGAAGAGAATGAATCATGCAAAAACATTTCTAAGCAGTGAGGCACTGAGCACAATACACACAGCTACACACGCAAGCACAAAGGCGGCAGAGAGGAAGTGAGGCTGAGCTTTTTTTTTTTCTCCTGTCAGAGGATTTAGCTGCCATTGTCTGCTGCCAGACACAGCACTCTGTGTGTTAATCAAGGGTACAATTTTGAATTCAGTGGCCTTATGATGTGATAACAATTCTATTTTTTTTTTTCTTTTTTACTTCTACTGAGTAGGACTTGGGGATGTGTCATTATGTAATGTCACATGGCACAGATCTACCACACCTTTTGGGATGTGGTTATCTCTACCTGGTGCCTGTGGTCAATTTACAGTATGTCGTGATATGGATCAGCCTGTAGGAGGGTAGATAATACTAGCTTCTATGGGTTGACTTGTACTAATGACTTATCTGGATTGTAACTTAGAGCTAAACAAGGTGTCACCTTCATGTGATGTTTACAGTAAATGTGATAAAAGTGACACTAACATCTCTCTCACAACTGCAGGGATGCACTGTAATTCCATCATTTTTATTTACAGTGCACAGTTTACTAATGTTTGAGGCTGAACTGACTCTTGTGGATGTAAATTCATAGAGAAGGTTCTACTGAACATTCAGTGTGATGTCCCTTTTCTTTCAAAATGTGTAATGTTGTGTGTATGTAGGGACAAAACAAGGTCAAAATCTGTTGTTATGATTATGTATAGGTTTTGCACAGCTCACATAAAAAGTATATATAAAGATCTATATAGTGCGATATGCTGTACTAAAACACAAAACAAGAAATGAGAGAAACAGTCAAATACAGCCAGAATTGGGGTTATTACCTGCTGAGATTAAAATGATAAATGATTCAACCATGTTCATAAATACTTTATTTCCAGATTTCTCTGAAATGTAGTTCATTTAACTTATGATTTACACTAAATTTGTTAAAAGAAGGCACTGGTTTGTAAATATTAATGATGTTAAAACTGGTAGAGATTCACAACTCCAATCAGTCAAACAGTAAACCCAACCGGGGCTTGGTGACACAGTTAAAAAAAAAGAAAAAAAAAAGATATTTTCCTTTTGCAAACTGCAGAAAAACTAAAACATGACTGAGACATATTTTTAGGAGTACATGTACAAGACAGCTGACCTGAATAATGACAGACATGCACCTCCTGCATGACTGTTATACATATTGTAACTAATGCTATCCAATACAGCTATGGAGTGTCAGTGCTCGATGCCACAACTAAAACATGGTCGACCACATCAAAATCAGTTTCAGCACAAGCAGAGCAGCATACGAATTCATCTGCTCCTGCTGTTTGTGGTTTGACATCAGCACAGCACACTGCTGGCCAGTTAACTTAAGCTACCCAGCAAGTAGACAGAATCTGCACACTGCTCCGCTGACTCCCTTCACTTTACCTCTTGTGAAAAGAGGTAACACCTCATCAACAAACACACACTGAGAGCGAAAATCAGTGTTCACGGTCTTTTCTCTGTCTGTCCTTGTTGTTGAAGCGCCCGCTGATTTCAGTATGAGATGGACAGAGCCCAGTAACCACCTGCAGTTCCATAAACTGTGGCAGCTTAGTATATACTGTAGTATTAACATCACAGTTTAAAATCTGTCATGACCCGAAACTGAATTTTTTCCCCGAAAATAACCTTTTTGTGTACATTGTGATAACTTGATTTTCTTGATGTAGACATTTTACCCATCATGCAAAAACAAAAATTCAAATGATTCGAATTCATTCCATATATTAGCCAGTCCTAACCCCAATTACCCTTCTTTGACATAGGCCCACAACACTACCTTTAAAAATGTAACGTTTTAATCCTGCCTTGTTAAAGACAAACATCTAGATTATACAATAGTCTACATACATAGAAGGCTATACAATAGTCTATTTTTAGCTTCTTTGAAAAACATCCATCTTCAAACTGTTGCATGATAACATGATCACTCACATCTGTTTCTTGTTATGCTACTGTTAATGTTATAATATACCATTTTTTTGTCTTGTACATGTGTACATTGCAGATTTTCAGTCAAAAATCTGCAGTGAAGTTTGCCAACACAAAGCACAGGTGTCGTTTGTCCCATATGTAAACAAACACCAGCTGCCAACAACTATGACACAGTAGTTCCTGAAATACCAATTCTAACTTCCAAGTAAAACAATCTGCATGCTATATGTACACCATCTGGTACCACACGACCTTTAATCCAAAATAGAGTTTTTCATTGGCTTTTATGAATGCTGTGATCTGTACATGAAGAGTTCAAAAGACAGAACACGCTCCAAAACTCCTTTTGCATTGCGGCACACCGGCTCAGTGGCTCAGTGGCTCAGTGGCTGGAATTAGAACATGCTCCCCTTGTTCATGTGGGTTTCTGACAGGTAGCCTGGTTTCATTACACACCAACAGACATGCGAGCTGGGTATTGCGAACAGCCCTAAGAAGTGGAGCTGAGGACCCCATGGTAATTAATAAAGTACAACTTTAACAACCCCCTTAAGTCATAAAAAGGTGTTGTGGGGATTCCCTCTGTGAACACAAAGGACATCCCTCCTTTGTACTGACTTCTAGGTGAGCTAAATATTTATTGATGGCAACGCACGTATCTGTATAAAGAGAGAGATGATGAAAAAGTGCCAAAACACACAGGTGTTCTTACATTTGCAACAGACTTAAAATAACACCGGTAATAAATGATTTACAAACTCTAAAAGCTTGACAACATCTGCTGTGTTACTGCACAGTTTAGCTGCTGTGCTTTCACCGTGTGTATGACAAATTCATCTGTGAGACAATTACACGAGATCCTACCAGGACTGGATGACGCCCACAGGCCAGAATTAGGTGGAGTGTAAGAATACCTTACATTTTCTTTTGGATTCCACTTGCTTAACTTAACACAAGCATTTGCACTCATCCACACAAACACAAGCACGCTCACATACTTGAGAGCCAGATTACAGTGTTTAACCACTAAGCTGATGACAGTGTAATTTTATCAAGTGCTTTGGAAGTTAACTTAACTACTGGATTCAACTCAAATGGAGATTTCTGCTAATGTGACCCTGGTGACTTTCCATGCTGCCAGTGACAAAGCAACATGTGTCCTTGAGGGAGAAAGCTGGCATTATTTTTATCTTTTTCTATTATAACCAACAATTCCCTTAAAGAGACTAAAACCAGCAATCAATTTATCCTACTACAAGGTTTGTGTAGCCACAGCCTGATGTAGCCTATATCTCTGAGTCACCACTGCAACTCCACAGCCTCCAAAAACCATTAAAAACACATGAAAGAGCCACGCGTTTACATCGGGGCCAACATATTCCGTCCCTTCACTGCGACGACAAGTATAGTTTTTTTCTGAAACAACTCCGACTGCATTTTCGATCTCTTAGAGTAGCTCCTTGTCAGGCTCAGGGCACACGGTTCTGTGTTTACACTGCTTCGCCCGTTTGATGAGCAGGAATAACACCTTACTGCTACAGAGAAGAATATTCTACACCTCAGGATTTGGAAGAAAAATGTCTGCAAGCGTTTATCAAATGTATTTGTGTGTAAGATGAGAAAAGAAAGCATTCAGTAGTTTCTCACAATATTTGTATAGGGACCTCATTTATAAACAGTGCGTGCACACTTTCCACGCAAGAGCTGGGATTCATAAAAGCTGAGGTGAGGTGAGAATTTGCTTATGTTGTAATGTTATACTTTCTATCATGTCTTCATGCCTTAAATCAGTTTTTATAGACTTTGGATAATCGCAACAGTGAAGAATTTCCCAGTTTAACACAAAATGTTTGGAACAATTGTTCAGTTTCACAGCAGACATTTGAAGCAGCGGTGTTGCACATAACATTAACCATGGCTCTGTTCTGCATGCCAGTGAGTCATGACAATTAACCAGCATGTACAACACCAGGACCCTGAAACTTAACCAGCTAAATAGGATTCAGCCATAAATAATTTTATAATCTATTATGTGCTTTCCCTACTGTGACACCTCAAAATGTCTTTCATGGAAAAGGCCTATGATAGGGCATGATGGTCATACATGGTGGCTCCTTTCCAGGTGAATAACAACAACAACAACAACAACAATAATAATAATAATAATAAAAATCATCATCATCAGAGTCAAATACCATGCATCGTCTACCATTTTGTTGTTCGAGTGGATCTATTGAGCTAAATTCCAGCTCAATATTTTTATTCTGGGACTCCACTAGAGTAGCTTTGTATGGTTCACATGATTCAAAAAAAGTTACTACTTAATCTCAAGCGTGTTATGCAGCCCCTCAGTTGAGCAACTGTCTCCAAACAGATAACATTAGCTCAGGCCACCTTAAAAGCCCACTTTCTTCTGTCTGGCCTAACATCCGGAAGCCTGCCAAGGGATAGCGAAAATCAAACGTTTGTGAGCACTGCCGAATCAACTAGTTATTGAGCTAGTTACTGTCAAGGTGAGACATCAGTAAAGGAGAAAGAGAGCTCCGGTGTGCGCCTTCAGCTGTGACACTAAATGAGCAGCAGGGAGGTTCTTGGCATCTGCCCTTACACCAGACCGCTCTTCTGAACATCATCTTTCATTCTGCCTCTTGATGTTAACAGTGTTAATAGAAGTCGATCAAAATCAGAAGGCTATTTATAGTAGATCAAAAGAGTGTTGCAGACTTGTGTGCCTGAATCAAAATTCTAACAACAAACTTTCTTGAAGGAAAGAGAAAACAGAGTTTCTACTACACGATTACTGCGAGAACATTGCAAACACATAGTTTTTGTTTGTGAGTAACAAAATTCAACTAATTTCAGTTCAAGGTTCAAGATGTACGACTTAATGCATCAAATGTGAAACACAAGGAGCTTTCTTGTATTATAAGGTTTATCTGTTCCTTGCAGTACTGTGCGCTAATGGGATTTTATTTAGATTTCTAGGCTAGGGTTCTTACCTTACTTTGCAGTTGGGACACTAGGGATAAAGGCACAAGTAATTTTCTGTCTAAATTTACAAGTGTTTCAGCCTTTTACATCAGAGACTCCTCTGCTTGCTGTGTTCTGCTCTGCTTCATCCCAACATGAGAGAGGCCAGTGGACACATGAAGGATGCAGAGGCTTGTTGGGCTCTGAATGAGGCAATAGGCCAGAGCAGTCAGGGCTATCAAAAGTGGGGGCATGCGGCTCCAGAGAGCTGGGTTTTGAAAATGGGCTTGGTGGCTCTCAGTGGGATTTCTGCGTCATCTGACAGCAGAACAAAGTTCCTTTGGCAGACAGAGCCTAGTCACAGGCGCTGTTTGATGTAGTCTCTGAAGCCAAAAACATTAGAGGCAGAACACAAATGCATAAAGAAACACACTAAGTAAAAATGTTAAAACATGTAATTGAATTAAAAACTGAACATGGAAAACCCACACACATCACCACGCCAAATGTGGGTGAAAAACTGGCTGTGGCAGGTAGCTGTAAATTTCTACCAGCCATGGTGGCGGGTGAAGAATTCTGATCTTGTTTCTGTATAAAAGCATGTCCAACACCAAGAGTGTGACTGCACTGTGTTGTGACATGGAAAAATCACTGTCTGTCTCGCTCTCTCAACAGGGAACACCTCACATCGGACATACCTGGAAGCAATTTAGACACCTATTAATTCTCTCTTTCACACACAAATACACAGACAGATGCAGTTCCACGCCTGAGTCTCTTCCACTTAATTACTAGTTCTCCTTCTGTTTCTATCTGTAAGAATATCAAATATAATATAAATATAATACTCTTCTATCTACAGAGGCGTCCTCTCTCTTCTTTTCTCGACACTTTAACCGAATGTAACTGACATTTTTCTTTGAGCTGTTACATACAATCATTAGTGGTAAAAACACATGCATAGTCTCTTCCTGTGTGCCTTACAAACACACGCTGCATGTCTTTTTGTTATTCTGTTTGTGCCTTCTTGACAATTTTCTTTGTTAAACTGACTTCCAAGTGCAGTATTTGACTTGACCCACTCACATGTCTGTATATTGTCATTGATCTTGTCTGTCTGTTATCTGTCTGTCTAACTACAACTCTTCTCTCCCACCCCTTTCTTGCATCACTGCTTGATCTTTTTCTTGCTTTTCTGTTCTTCCACCCATTTTGAGGTAAACAGTGATGTAGTTTAAATGGCTTTATATTTTACACACATATACAAATATATACTGAGTGAAGACTTTATTAGGAACACATGCTATTTAATGCAACCAGCCAGGTCCTTCAAATAGCTGTAACTCAGCAGGGAAATGAGTCAAGAGTCAGAGTTACTCTTTAACCTAGTATTTGAATGGTGCTACATGTCAGTGCCAAATGTGGAGGTTTCAGCATCTCAGATGTAGCCACCCAGCTGGAATCTTTAAATACTACGGTGAGTAGAGCTTACAGAGAAAAGTGCAACAAATAAAAAACAGTCAAGAGCTCTTCTGTGGGCAAAACACCAAGTCAGTGAAAGAGAAGCGCAACATGTTCAAGGCAACAGAGAGGCCACAAGTACACCAAGCAGCTTAGTACAACTGTGGTATGGAGAAGAGCATTCGTGAAAGCACAAGCAATTGATCAAACCTTGAAGTAAGACGCTTAGAACAAAAGCAAAAGGCTATAGTGGAGACATGATTACTGAGACCGGATGAATAAAAGGAGCATCACCTACAGAATCTTGATTAAAACTAAACATTACAGGGTCTACAGCAGAGGTGTCAAGCAATGTGTGGCTTTTAAAAAAATCAAAGAACACTGAACAAACAATTAGTGATCATTCCATTTCTCCCTCGTTCTAGTAAAATATATTAATACAACTAACGAGGTGCGCGACCTAAAGTGCCTGTGTGGTTTAAGATATGCGGAGAGCAGAAGACAACTCAACATTGTGCATTAGACATTTAGACAATGTGATCATTAGACTCCATGCCGAGGCCAGTCACCATCACTTCATAGGAATTTTCATGGAAATGAGAAGGTTAAGGTTTCGCCTTGAAGTGGCGATGCTTTTATCAAACCAACTAAAAAGATTTGCTTTTGCAACCAACATTGGAAAACTTGAGAGGAAGAGGGTCAAGCTGTCTCAGATCTGAAGGATGGTGTGAAATAAATAGAGAGGGTTAGAAAAACAACACATACATTTAGTTAAAGTTTAAAACATGCTGTGACATGTTTGTGCTCAATACAGAAAGTTAACAAAATGTTTTATCATGCCTGCTCACAGTGCAGAGCATTATTTTTGTATTGGAAGAGAAACATAAAACTAGAGGCAATTTAAGATCATGCTGCTTCCAAAAGCCACCCCCAGATTTACTAGCACAAACAATTTATTTCCTACCATCGATGATAAATATTCTCTTTACTTTACCCATTTTGGCCTTTTCATGCAGATTCTTAATTCTTTTTCTCTTTTCCTTTCTTGACGTACATACAGTCGTGTATGCAGAGCCTCACTTTTACATCACCGCGGACAAACTATCAGAGCTTTTCCAGGCTTACCATCCATCTTGATCTACACATTCTCTATAAATCAAGCGTTCACCCACCTCTGAAACCTCAAACATGAGCGAATCATGAGGATAGCATTATATAGATTTTTCCTGTTTACTGAGGCAAACTTTACATCACACAAAAACATGTTTCAAGGAGTTGTAACCCATAGCGACAGCCATGTCCCCCCTGTCACATGCTCCAATGAGCATTATGATGGTATTGTTGTTCCTGTTTTATTCACCCCAGCTGCAGTTAGTAAAAGCAAAGGAAGATGGAGAGAGGTGGATTTTTTTGTATATTGTGTAGCAAACCCAGAACGCATACTAACACAAACCTCCACTGAGTTACCATCTTCACAATTTTTATTCAGACGATGTATATCTGTGATATGAGTATGATGGTAATAATTAGACATGCCTACGGCTATCTCAATTCATTTTTGAGTACATTTCTTCTGCTCTTCAGCTCATCCTCAGTTGCTGATTATATAATGGGATTATGTCATCTTAAATACCAAAGAAGACAGAAAATAAACACTAAAGCTGAAATGAATAAGCTTAATGTTAACTCTCTGTCCACTTGTGACCCTTTTAAACTGAGAGAAACCTCCATCTGCTGGGGGTTGCACTCAATTGCTGATCCAGAATCATTTCATGCCGTTTCCTCTCCACACCAATGACAGCCGCTCTACGGTGCACGCGTCTCCACCGACCCCCACCACAATCCTTTCCCAGCTGCCCATCAACATTATCTCTGCAGCGGGCCAATTAGTCATCATCTGCCTTGTTTTGTTGGGCTCACACAGTCAGACGTCCTCTGATTCAATAAATGATTTAAATAATGGGCCTGTAATCATAGATGCTGATAATTCTGAGACTTATTTGATCCCTCAAATCAATTCAGTGTGCTGGCAATACACAACAACCTCTAACCATTTTATTATAAAAAATATCCAAGATGTCAAATAAAATGATCACATAATTAGCCAGGGACATGAAATCATGCTTAAATTTTAAATGTTTGTTTACACAACAACATATTTTAACAAATTAGTCCAGACCAACATTCTCTCAAACCTCTGACACATGACTGTTTGTCTTTGAAAAGTCAGGCTTAAGCAGTGGTCAGATGGGAAGCCAGTGATGGATCATGTTCTTCTCGTTGCGCTACACACTAGAAAGGGTAATTTAATTTTTCCTCATATATAGTACTTGACTTTACTTAATTGTATTGCACTTGTTTCCACATCGATTACTCACTAAGGGCAAAATAAATAGCAGAGCAGCATCACTGGCTGGGTAGAAAATTCTTCTTATAACAACATATAACAACACCTTTCCTTATTGGCAAAAGACACAAATAATCATGATGAAAGAAATAAATATGAAATATTATTAAATAAAAAAAAAGTTATTCAGAGTTGTGTTAAATAATGCAATTCTACTGGGACAGACAAAATGCATCAAACAAAACTTTGTGGTGAAAGCTCAACATCATTATCAGCTGTAAATTACTTGCTACACCACATTCAATACAATATTAAGCATGAAACCATAAAAAACAGCCCTTCTTTCCATTTCACAAAGCCACAACTAGTGTCTGAGAGTGACAAATATCTAAGATCATTTTATGACCCATTTATTTATTGTTTGATATGGAGGCTGATGAGTCACAGTCATACATGAACGCTAACTTATGATGTAAACTAGAAGAAAAAAAAAAAGGTTATTTAAAGGTTATTCATTAAAAGAAAATCCATACCCTTAGCTACCATCAATCTCTAATATGGCCGTATCTGTTTTCTATGACTGTGCTCATGTGAGCGTGTCATTAGGCGAGTGTGTTTCACGCTCACACACATGGTCACACACATGGTCACACACTTTCACTCACACTTGTGCTGAGCCAAAGCTCTTAAAGTCTTAAAACTGATGGTCTGGATACTTTCATCTCCTGTTCGCTGTGTCAAGTCATTATAGTGCACCAAGTCATTAGCTGATGGTGTAGTCATCCATTACAGCTAGGAGGGAATATAGTAAAGGCGAAGCACAGATGATTCCAACTTCAAGAAGTCCAGATGATGTGAAGGAAAGTTTTTGTTCTCCTTGTTGCTCTCAGACCTTCACTGAATACTTTAAAATAAGATTTGAGAAATAAGAAATTGGATCTAGAGCTAGCACACTTTCATGCAAAATCTGTTTAGAGATTTGACATCCTGGCCCATCTTTCTTCCTTCACCAAATTTACTTTGATAGATCTGACAATTACAGAATGACTGTGTTGTCTGGTAACTGAAAATTAATTTTCCGAACAAAAATAAAAATCAAACGACAAAGTATTGACCAAGGAAAAGTGGAACTAAAAACTAAAGAAAACAAGAGACCATCTTGCGATTGGATCACGCCAGCTGCAACATTCATCAGCATGTTGACATTCAGCGGACAGGCGCCAACCATCTTTGAACTGTGCCTTCATTTTGATCTAAACTACACATCTGTAAAGTTTTATGACTGTATCTTGCACAGTCATGGCACCATCACTACCTCAACCATCACAACTACATGCCTAACACCAACCCTTATCCTAGACCTAGTTCTAACCTGAACCCGAAAACCAAGTCACAACCCTCAAACAGCCATTTAAAGTTGTGAGGAGCAGCAAAAAAAGTCAAACTGGTCCTCACATAGATAGAACAACACACACACACACACACACACACAAACACACACACACACACACACACACACACACACACACACACACACATCTTACCTAATAGACAAACAGATTATTCAGTTGTAGTTCAACCAAAGTAACATCAGTGCACAGCTGTCAGTTCTTTAGCACAGATGTTAACAACTTGGTGCCCCTGGTGGCGGATGCAGTACCTAAAGTTAAGTTGTGGAATGCCAGACAGGGTCAGAGCAAACTACTGGGCTGTTAGGTAATTGCGTTTCCTTGGTATAATTATTGTAATCAAACTCCCACCCCATTTTCAAGTCAGCCTCTGTTCCGCATGCAGCGAGGTAATGTATTTTCTCATAGGGACTCTCATTTCATTATCATCATCTGTCTTTCAAAAAAAGTCTAAACATAACTGACGTTTAGTAACTAGTATAGGATCCCACTGACCTTAAAAACACCATTTACCAATTATGTAGAGGCACGCTATCCCTTTTAGGCCCATTTTGTGCGGAAGATTTTTTCATCAGGACAATGTACCTAACATGAATAAAAACTCTTGGCCAACTTTTCTACACAGTCACCACAACTCAAACTGACTGAGCTGTTCTAAAAAAAAAAAAGAGATGTCAGGCCTGAAAACAAGAATTAGTTCTTGTATTAATTTGTATAATTTCTGACAACTGATGCCAGACAAATAAGTTAACAAGGTATAAAAGGGAACCATTGAGGAAAATTAAAAACAAATAGATATATAATAAAAAAAATATTATTATTAATATTAATAATATATACACATACACACACACACACACACACACGCACACAAACACACATTTACTTTATATACTTATATTGTTGAGAGATGAGTCTCTTATTATTAAGTGATAGAACAAAATACCTTTGGATCCCATTATATCTAGCAGCTTTTTTATTGTACTGTGTATAGTTCAGTCTCCACTCAGGGAAACATGTCTGAGGCGCTGCATACAAAAATATTTGGTGATCCATTGGCATGTGTGAAGCTGCTCTGCGCTACTTGCATATGCACTAAAAAGATATCTGTACATATACTCAGTGATTAGAACACAACCAACAACAAAAATCTACAGCAGATCTTAACCAATGATTATTAATTAAATCTTGATCAGATAAACAGCCGTGCATAACAGACAACAGTTTAAAATAGATGGTAGTGTAACCGTCAGAAAGGCCTGTACTGTTGTTGTAGTAATAGGCTATACCACTGGGTGGGGACTTTTTGTTTGATGAGATGCACTGGCAATGGTCTAATCTGCCATGTTCCCTGCAACACTGTGAAGCTAACTCTCCTTATTACTTTTAATACTTTACTCTTATATTCATATATGACTTCAGAGTGGAGACTAAATAAAAAATACTTGATAAGTACAGTCGAATAAAGTAAAACTTCCTGAATATCCCTGTCTCAGTTAGCCAGCTATTCTACAGCTAATGCTAATGCCATACTACCAGCTCCAACACAAACAACAACATTACTGTGATTGACTGCAAAAGCAGAACATATGAAAAGACACAGTGGAATGGTAAATATCTTTGAAAACACACCAACCACCTGGGCTTTTGACTTTACCCAGTTTAGCACTATAGAGTATTAAAGGGACCCATTTCCAAAGTAATGGAAATTATATATCAGAATCTTTTATTTAGCTTCTGTAGTAGTAATCCAGATTACAGAAAAAATGTCGACTCAAGTTAAGAGTCAGTATCAAGAAGGAAAAACAACCAGCTGTATCGCCTTTGCAAAGTAAAAGTAATGGGTATTGCTGCTTGCGATAACGGCATACTGTAAATGACTATTCTAGGTTTTGTCCTGCTCCATGAAAGGATATTTTTTATTTCAAGTTTATTTAACTCTATACATTACTGAGCCTGGATTTTGAAGGGAAATAATTGAAACCAATTTTTACAACTTCTACTTTTATTTCAAACGGATATCAGATCCATATCTGTATAAAAATAAAAAAATAAAAAGTACAGGACAATAACAGAGAGATAAAATTATTGGGGCTTACAAGTATATTTAATATTATAAATTTGTAATTATAGTTTTGTTCACACCAATTTTTCACTCATTCATTCGTTCATTCTAAACTCTTTCTTAAGAGCCAAAGAGCAAGAAGGCTTGATATCAAAGTAATGACATCTGTCCATAAAAATGCAATGAACTCGGAGAGGAAAAAAGAGCAGATGGTGAGAAAGTTGGCTGGTATGAGGAATGTAAGGCACTGTCACAGCTCATTGTCTTTGAAAATTAATGGGAGAACGATGACAAGGCTAGGACCGATCCCAGAGAAGTGCAAAACAAGGCGAGAGCGGACCTTCAGAAAAAAAAAAAAAGTATGTTACAGTTTTATGCTAATATTATATGGCAAGCAATTACATCTGTATTCAGAATAGATAGCCTAGCCATAATTGACAATGACATAGAATGCCTGGCTACAGGACAGTTTGATCAAATGAGGAATGTCATACTCTAGTCCTCACTCATTATGCTCCAGACTTTATTGTTAGCAAGGCTAAACAATGAATATCAATAGACTGACAGTGAGTCATTACACAAAGTCATAATTGAAATCATAAGACATACATGATGATGAGTACATTTAAATGGTACCATCATTATTGGATTAATTTTTTTCATGTTTTACGTGATTAAAGTTTTGATCCTGAGAGAGAATATGGTTAATTTGAGTTATAATATTTCTTCTTGTTTTTTGTTTTTTTTTTGTTCATCTATATGTGTTCATGATTGTTAAACTGCATGCAAATGGTTCTCTGCTTTTAGGGGTGGAACTAATGTAGGACACCCTTTTGTTCACAGGATGAACGTTATTTTGCAACTTCTGA
>NW_019174556.1:2125976-2185976 GCF_002260705.1 Seriola dumerili | reverse complement strand
GACCTCTGTGGACCAGCGCATCCTGGATTCATGGTCATCTCTGGACAGCATTACCCTGGCAGGGAATGACTGGGAGTGCAGTCGCAACGTGTGTGCCTTGGCCTCTTGGCTGAGTGCCTTCCGAGGCCAGCGTGACAATTCCCTGCTGTGTTCAAGCCCTGACACCGCACAGGGCGAGGATGTGTTGGATGCTGTCTATGCTTTTCAGCTATGTGAGGATCCCCCGATGGAGGTAACTACAGCAGGCCTGTACGCCTCAACAAGGGATCTGGCCCAGGGTGGCTCTGTGTACCTGGGCCCATTTACTCCCAACCCTTATGAGGGTGAGGGTAGTGAGGTGGTCACCAGTTCTTTCACTGTCACAGTGGGCCATGATGACCTGGAGAGCACCATGCAGATTCACAAGGTGGTGACTGGCACCATGGCGCTCATCTTCTCCTTTCTCATCATAGTGCTCATGCTGTACGTGGCATGGAAGTGCTTTCCAGCCGGAATAAGACAACTGAGGCAATGCTTCAGCAGTCAGCGCCGTAAGCAGAAGCAAAAGCAAAGCATGCAGCAGATGGCTGCAATTTCTACTCCGGAGTACTATGTTGACTATAAGCCTAACCACATTGAGGGAGCTCTGGTAATCATCAATGAATATGGCTCTTGCACTTGCCAACAGCAACCTTCTCGGGAATGTGAGGTGTGACCCTGCTTTGTGAGTACGTCTTTACCTGTGATTGTCTGGATATACAGTAAATCCCTTTTTTTGGATACACTGGGGAGGGGAATATTGCGGGACAGAAGGAATAAAGGGATCTTTCGGACACTTTTTACACAGAATCTCACTGTGATGTGGAAGGAGTGTGCTTTATGTGGCTGACTATTTCACGGTGGATTTACTGCTACTGCTATCTATTGCTGATTTGAGGCCACAGGGCATAATGGGCACCTGACTCTCGGACCTGTTGATGTTCTACAGAAACACAGAGAGGAATACATCATGGGCACTGAGGCTTTTTTTCTCATGGATGGATAATTGAGCTTTAATGTGTCTTTCTACTTCAGGACATTTAATTATTGTTTAAAAACAAACTGGGGACACATAAAAGAAGAAAAAATGAAAAAAAAGAAACCATTTGTATTATGGTAAACACAATATTTGACAAGCATTTAAAATATTAAAAAACATGTTTAAGTTGGATTAAAAATGTAAAAATAAAAGTCTGTGTAAAATATGTTAAAAGAAGAAGTGCAAGTGTGGACAAAAAATGATACAAGATAATCTATTTCTTTTGTAAACTACAAAAAATGTTTAAATAAATGAATTGCTATTCACAGTAAACTCATTTGTACGTGAGAAGCCTGTCAGAGGATGAATGACAATAGACGCAGTCTTTGCGCTCGTGGACTGGAGAGCCATGTCTCTGCAGTGTATCCAACCAAAAAAAAAAAAATGAAATACAAAAAAAAAAATGAAAGGGCCAGAGGGATATCTGCATCTCATCTCAAATGTAAAATTCATGGTCTGAATTTTAGATCTCTTCTCTGTTTTAACTCTCATATTTGTTGTTTTATCATCACTGTGTTGGCTCGCTATCAGTGTAGTTTCTTTCCCCCTCCCCATTGCCTATGTGTGAAAACATTCAAATGATCTATTTCATCGTAATCAGTTAGCATATTTTCATATTATTATATCACTATTTGTGTACCATCCAAGTAAAGAAAGCGTCAAAGTGTCAAAGATCTAAAGCTATGCCTCTCATTGCTTCTCCCTCTTTGGCTTTCACAGAGGAGTGATGTCTCCTTTCACGGAACCAAGCACACTAAAGACAACAATCACCGACACCATGCTTACTTAAATCAAAATACAATTCAAATAGTGTCAGAATCATTGAAGAAATGATCCACCAGCTTTGAGAAAGATTTGCACATACAGTATTCTTCACTGTGTTTTCATGTGATGTAAAATGTTTGTTGAATACAAGGCCATTTTGAGGTGTGTATATATATATCCTTCATCCTCTGGTGTTCATTGTGTAAATTAGTGCAATGACAGATGTTGTGTTTCCTGGGTCTTTTGACATGAACAGTATGTTGTGTGAGGGGGTCGGGGGTTGTGGGTGGATGGTGGGGGTTGAGGGAGGTGGTGTGAGGGAGATGGAGGATCACAACGACTGCAGAAAGAGGGAACAGACTGCTCTCTAGTGTGCATATTCTCATACTGTGGCTGCATTTCACCTATTGTGCACCATATTCTGCCAACTTCCACAGCAGGGGCAACATCAATATAATGAATTTGCAGCAGCTTTTCTGAAAAAAAAAAACTCAATGAATCAATTTGCATCATTTTTTGTATTATTTTGCGATAAATTAAGATAATGTTTACAACTTGTAAGTCAGCAGGAATAAAAATGTTTCAAGAACTCACTGACAATCATTACATAATTAGTTCTGATACGATTAAAAAGTCATCTTCAAAATTATCAATTACATTGCAAGCACAGTTGGTGTTCTGGTTTTCTTTGAACAGTATGAAACAAAGGGTCAGAAAAACAGGTAAGACTTGGTTGGTGCTCACAGGGTTAGATATGGTTTGGTGAGTTTTAAAGTGGTGGACCATGTAGGGGGTGATACAGAGCCTGTGAGTAAGCTCCGCCTGCAAAGAAGTGCAGAGGATTTAAGGTCCCGCAGGCAAGAATGTCTCCGAAAAAATGTTTTGCTGGGTTTGAGGATTAATTCTATTTGAACTGGGCTAATTATCAGTGGTTCTGAAATGAAATAGTTTTAACTAAAAATGGCAGTGATTAGTGAAAGGGGCAAATATTTTTTCCAGTATTTTCTATAAATATTGCAGGGATAGGAAAAAATTGCAAGCTCAAGCTTAAATTTGAGTTAATTCTTGTAATCACATGATCACCAAATCCTGGAGGAACTGACAAAGTGAGCCGCTGGATATACATATCAAATTACCTTCTTTTCCTCCCACAGCTAATTTCTCTCAGGTAAAATCCCATCACATACTAATCATCCATATTAATAAGAAGTGTATGATGGGAATTTAGTGTTTTGCCCCTGAGTGCACTAGATTGAAGCCATTTTCTTACACTACTCCTCAATAAATGTAAGACTTAGTAAACATGAATTTCAGGTTACAGCATAAATACAAAGGATAAGTATAATTATAAATAAATAAATAAAATATTTCTTTAAAAATTTCATCAATATAGAATTCATCACTCAGTTTTTGCTCACAATTGTGTTCAGGGAGTTTGTCTTCACACGTATCCGTTTCAAACAGTGCTGAATTATTAACCCTAACCTCAGCCATCTGGACCCCCGTAGCAATCATTAACATCAAACCAATGTCTGAGGAAGTAGGATGAAAAACAAAGGTGCAATGTGAGCATTTTCTGAAGCTACATTTTGTCATTAAAATGAACTATAATACCCACAATGTACTTTAATGTTTTTTGGCTATTAACACATTGATTAACTGTGGTTAACTAAATTGATAGTCTGTGTGCACTGCATGTTGTACTGAAGTAACAAGCTAAGCTTTAGGCTTGAAGCTTTAAGCTTGTGGTTATTTGTTAGCAGACATGTTTTAGGGAGTGATAATGGCTTAAAGTTGCCTTGTGGAATTTATGATCCATTTCTTATTTATGGTACCAAGGGCGTCCCACTTTAAGACTCAACATAGCTGTTAATCATAACCTGCCATATCATGTGAATGCAAATGACTGCAGTATGTACGGCAGGGCATCACGATGGGGACAGAGATTTATGTTATTGTCTTCATCTTCACACCCTCTCTAGAATTTGCACCCTACCCCCAACAGCCCGTTAAACATGCAACTGGAGGGTAAATTTGAGGTTGTGAAGATTCATTTGTATAAATATTGGATGATGCCTGGCAAAGAGGCCATTGCTGGCACTACTATTGATTTCATTTCACTCTTTTCTTAAACAAGCAACCAGGGCAAAAGGTGATGGAGAATGGCCCTGAATATTTTAAGAGCTTTCAGTCCTGAGGGCTGACGTTAAACTACTTTAGACCTATCTCTATCCCTCCTCACCTTTACCTTCTCTATCTCTCTCGTCTATCTCTTTCTCTCAGTGTCCAGAAGACACAGTAAATGTAGAGAAAAACATCATTTCATCTGACTGACAATAGATCAAATCTCTGGTTGACCTAATCCTGGGGTGATGATTCCCTTAGGGGAGATATGTGCTCTCAGACAGCATCCATTATAAATGCCTTGATTGGTGATGCTTAGTAAAAATCAGTACAGATGAGTGGTAACCAAAATGATCATAGTATGCAACAGATGTATTCATCTCTCCCTCACATTTGCAGGTGCAAACTCAACGTTGAGGATGATAAGTTTTATCTATATGGAAATCCGTAATTATTTGGAGTCGTTTACATGTGGTGTGGTGACTGTGTAACACAAATCAGATCAGTGTTCAGTCAGAAAAAAAAAGTGTGAGATTCTGAGTCAGTTTAACTGCAGTTAAGCAGGAGAGCGTGACATTTGTTCTGTACTTCGCAAAGCCACAGCTGTTTGCCAGTCAGAGAATGTACATGGGTTGTATGTACAGTTCACACACTGTGAGGTCTGGAGCTATTGTCTTGTAGCACATGTGTAGTAAACTGAGCATGTGGTGAATGTGTGCACATGCAGTTACGTGTGTGCACATGTGTGGTTATAAAGGAGCACAACAGACCAGAAAATCATACGATGTCTAGTACTATATTGTTCTGAGTGCAATGTTGAGTTGAGTAGTCACAAAGGGAAGGTGGATACAAAGGTAGAGTTACTGACACAAAACGTAAAGGTCACGATAATGGAATGAGAAAATGGAGGGGGGTGTGGAGTGAAAAACGTGGGGAATTCTGTGTGTGTTCAACACAAGACGTGGGTCACAGCTAAAGGTCAAACACTAACAACAGAGAGAAGAAGATTCAAACTGTACATGTTGTTGCTAGCTGAGATCCCAACAGACACAATTTAGCCTTACTATCAATCAGCAACCACTCACAACTAGCCTTGTCAGAGTCTCGAGAGTTGTTCAAACAGCAAATTGATTAAGAAAATGGCAAAATAGTTTTTTTACAGCATAAAAACAACAGTGGAATACATAATATAAAAAGAGTATATGCATATTTATGTCAGTGTGCCTGCATGCACTGTACAGTGCCTTTGCCTGTGCAGCTGTGTACGTGTCAGAGACAAAGCATCACTCTGCAGATCTTTGGGAAGTAGCTTGCATCCAACTCACAGCAAGAGGAGGCCCTTAGAGACGCAAATAGATCCTTAAAAAATAAATTAACCGGGCTTCCTGTGAGGGGTATCGATTGGGCAACATTTTGCTTTCTCACTGGGACTGGGACAGTGCTGCATAATAAACGCTTAACACCCCCTCATAACTGGATGGAGAGCTAAATCATGGGTGGCAGCATGTACTGCAGTAGGCTGCAAGGAGCTGGTGATGACTAATGACAATGTGTGGGTGGCTTTCCACTGCTTCTTTCCACTGCTTCTTCTTATAACAGGTGGGTTATCAGGATCAATATTCTAATCATCATCAACATTATCTTTGAATCCAAAATCCCTGACACACTATTTTCTCTCTTATTGTTCATTCTCTTCTAAGCCGCCTTCCAAATACTGCTGCTGTCACTGTTATAAATGTGATATTACTGCACTGAATTCACTGATACCCTCAAACAAAATCCTGGTGTTTATGTACGAGTTTAGGATTAATTGAGAGCGGGCGACAAATGGAAATGACACTCACACATTATAGGGTGTAGAGAGGTCTCCCCCTTTAAATAACAGATTCTAATGTAAAACTGGGGAAAGCTTATAGTTTGCTTCCAATCTCTCCCCTTGTGAGAGTGGAACAAACTATAACTTTACTAAAACAGACACAGGTTCAATAGGGCACTATAATTACATTCATTACTCAGGCTAATTCTCCAGGCAGCCTATAGCTCTCTACGCCCACTGATTCATTTACATGTACCATACTCAAGCAACACTGAATTAATAATAATGGCTGAGGAGTCATTATTCTTACCTACATATGGTACTGTAGGAAGAGCAGTGGTGGCTGCTGAGGAAGGTGAATCTGGTTAGAGAATGGGGGCAAGGCTGGCAGCTGAATATTCATTACACTGAGTCAGAGGGTGGAAGAGGGACAGGGAACTGGTGGCCATTATTATTACTGTTATTATTACCGCTATCGTCACAGTGTATTTTGTAGTTAACTTTCTTGCACTGGCTAGGTTGGATTAGCCTATGCTAATGTTTTGTCTTGCATTTACATAAACCATCAGGGTCAGTCAGTGAGATAATACAGAGCAACAGCTGGGCCTGCATCTGGGGCTCCATGTAACCTGTATAAGAGCAGATGTGGGTCAGCGCCTTATACTCAGAGCATTAATGGTGGCTGAACTACAAAGCTTTATTCAGGACTGGAAGCAGGATTTTCTATTCATCTATTATCATTACTCATACCTTACAGATAGACCCTGTTGCCAATATATGGGATATACAACAAATCCACAGTGATATAAACTAAAATCCTCACACCTCAGATCTTGTAGGTCATGAATGTTCTGATTTTTTTATTTATTTATTTGTTAACTGAGTCCAACTCCTCATGTGTCAATAGTCCTGTAAATGGTCATATTAAATAAGATGCCTGGAGACGTGTGTCTAACACATACGCCAGCACCCACACAAAGAGAAAGCAATCAATAAAATGCATGATTGAGCTTTCTGCAACTGAATATGTGCGTAGGAGACTGTTCTGTGCAAAAACAATAAATCATTTCAATAATGAAACAGTATTAACTATATATATATATATGAGGGTTACAGTAACCCATTATCTGTCTGAAAACTTTATCTTCTTAAAACAAACCCAAAACAACACATTCGAATTATTACAAATGGTTCTACAAGATCTAGCAGCAACCAGTGTAAGGGTGAAATAGTGCAATGAGTTTGAAAAATGCAGAAAACATCAGAAGTGTAAATTAGTGTGTCCAGCTAGGATAACTATCTGGACACACTCAAACTACTCAAACTAAAATTGCATCAAACTACTTAAAATGAGATGTGAAATATTTTGTGTAACTTTGAATTTACAAAGCTAGTAAATGACAATATAATGTTAAACAAGAAGAAAGTGTTTAATTTGATTCAAAACGCATTTTACTTTTTGCCGTTCTAATGAAGAACAATATTCCGTGTATCTGTATTTCCTGCCGATCAATACCAATACAAAGAAGAAATACATTAATCTACTTCTTCCCCAAGTGGCTGAAAAAAGTAAGATTATGAAGTCTGAAAATAACAAAAAATAGATACAACATGTTCGATTTTTATGAATAACATTATGGAGCTTCACAGACTGCCTTTAAAATTAAATATCAGCCAAATTTCTATTCAGGGGACATCCTGGCCTTTTCAACAAGTATAAACTAAGCAGTACTGAATGCACATTTAGATTCACAGTGTTAGATGTGGGCACCAGCAGCTTTTGAAATAACTCAAACAAATACAAAGAAAATGAATAAAAAATGCATACTGGGAACTGATTTCAAAGCAAAGCCTTTTTTGTCTGCTTAGTTGATGACTGTGTAGTCCTTTGTCTAGCAGACAGGCATCAACTCAACTTATTTACCATTCATGCTAACTGAGTCATCAGTACAACTCCATCATGTTTCATTATTCATAGGCAGATCACCTCAAATAAAACTGAATCCCAAACAACATTTTGATTAATCATTTTAAAGATATGGCACAGCAAGGCCGTAGGACCTTCTTGAACTACAATTGCAGCCTCTCAGTTGTATGACTCTGCCAGCCAGTCAAGTTGCACTTTAAATCCATGTCTGTCCAGACCCATATAATATATGTAGTGAAGGCTTACAGCCAGAACATTATTATGTCACAGAGAAGTTGAACTTTGACCTTTTGGTTATAAAATGTCATCACTTCATAATTTTATCCTTATAGACATTTATGTGAAATTGTGTCATAATCAGCGTAAAAATTCTTGAGTTATTGTCAAAAACGTTCTGTAAGGTCACAGTGACCTTAATGAAATTCCCTCCAGGCATTCCTGATGTATCACGTTCACAAGAATGGGACGGATGTGAGGTCACAGTGACCTTTGACCTTTGATCACCCAAAATCTAATCAGTTCATCCTTGAGTCCAAGTGCAACACTTGTACCAAATTTAAAGAAAATCCTTCAAGGCATTCATGAGATTGGGACGGACGGACGGACATCCTGATATGACTAATGCCTCCGGCCATGGTTGTTGCCGCCGCGGAGGCATAATAAAAAGTTAACACAGGTTAAGGGAAGTAAAAATAGACAGCATTTATCATTTCCCATTTATCTGATCAGTGTCAGGATGAATAAATGCTATTCTACCCGCTCTCCTTGCTCCCTCTCTCTTCCCTATCTGTGAGGGCAGATTGGCATCTCTCCAGTAGCCAATGAGATTGGCTGCATAAATGGAATTGCCCCATTCTCCAAGTGTCAACTGAGCAAAAGGGAATGTGTTCAGTGTTTACAACACCATTGTGCTAAAATGCATCCCTGGTGCAGCAAATACCAATTTTGGTAAACATTCTCACTGTGACAGTCAATGCATACAAGCTAATCCAGCCCAGAGGCTTCAAAATAAATACAACAGATGGACTTACCTGTCATATTAAATGCAGGGCAGGAGACCAATGGATGCACAAAGAATGCCAAAAGAGAGAGGGATGGGGAGAGAGAGGGAGAAAGGGAGAGAGAAGAAAAAGCTTGTTAAAATGTATTCTTTTTGCATTTACGTATCTGACATCAGAAAAGGTTTGCTAAAATATCCTTATGTTCAAATGTAAACAAGCATTCACTCGGTTCAAAATCACAGACTTTTTTCAGAAACCAGCCGACAGTTTGAGAGTGCAACGGATTGCAGTGAGATTAGACAGTGGTGTATTTGCACTGCATAGACCAGGGAGCCTGCAGTACCATAGTTAAACTGACAGTGCATTTAATGTCTAACTTGCGACAGCCATCATAGTCGACAGTGAAAAGAGGAAGAGCAGAAAGACGACCTTTTATTAGGAGACTGTGCTGACAAAGAGCTGTGACAGCCAACAGTGACACTGGCATCCCGTTCTGCCAACCATGCAGTACAACACTACTAGTCTATATAAGTTTATAACACCCCCATGCCTCTCTGCAATCTAACTGTGTTGTGCAAATGAACAAATGTGTTCACATCACTTCACACAAATGGAAAAAGGAGAAGTGACACTGGTTGACTGGTTTGCACTGCTTTCATCTGGACACATGTATGATTGTTTCTGTAATGACTTGCATGAGTTTCTTTCAAAAGTTTGGAGAAATACAAGAAAACTGGAGACTCTTAACAGCCCACACTTATCAATTTGAGTGCCGCTATCTATGTAACCCACGTTATACACTGACGACCTCTCCCAGGTGCCTGAATGTTTTCCACCGCTGTGCTGGCACAACATCCCGGTAAGGATTCAATCTAAATACTCATACCACAAGCAGTTCTACTACTACTACTACTACTACTATTACTAATACTACTAATACTACTACTACTAATAATAATAACAATAACAACTCAAAAATAATATCAAATGGGCAATTTACTGGACAATTTTTACTCAAATTGAAAAAGAAACATGGTTACTAATTTGGTGTTATTCCATTCTTGAGGTCAACGTTTTATATTCATTGGAGATGAGAATGAACAAGTCCTCCAACCTGAACAACCATATAGGTTGTCTGTTCCAACCTCTCTGATGAGACACATTGTGGAATGGCCATGGATAAAAAAAAAAAACAACATAAATTGCTGGTTTCACGTGGGAATTGGAGCCCAGCCTTCTTTGTGAAAAGTCCTGTGTTTTGCTGACCCATCCATCCCAATCTCCATCTAAGGCGGACTTTGTCGCTCTTCATACTATGTCCCCAGACTTCTTCCTTTGCTCCTATCATAATTACTACAGCCGCTAGATGTCACCTAACAATAAAACGTAACTATGGGTCATAATAAGCTGCCACGCAGATGACCTGGTGGGCTCGTTATTTATAGGACAGTCACAATATATCTGTGAGGTAAAAGACACTTCTTTCCATTTTCCAATTTTCCACAGAAGCAGATAAATGAGCATTCACTTTCAAGGATGCATACCATAGTCAGCACATATCAATCAACTCACTCATATCAATCAATTCTCTCACAATGACTTCAAGTAAAGTGTGACATTGAAAAGAGTTTCTGAATCACTAGACATGCAATACTCTAGAAATCTGTATGTTACATATTATATGCAGTCATTGGATTCTGCCCACGTCAGTGATCTGTCAATGTGTAGATTGGAAAATGACAATTTTACAATTTGCAATTTTATGCTAGTTTTGTACTCTATCATATGACAATTTGTCAACATGCGGAGTAATCACTTCCAACGAATACCTAAGATTCAATAAACGCGTCCCTCCATTCTCTCATTTGACAGATTAGACTTTTTTACACACTATAAATCTATGATCAGTGCTCTTCCTAAGTAATTTTGATTCACATACACTATTTAAATGTTGGGGATGATGGTTGGATATGTGTATATATTGAGCTCATCATTTACTCTTCTGGTTTATATTTGTGGGTTCTTGCCTTTGGATGTTTAAATATAACTGTGACATAAGTGAAAAAAAGAGCTTAAATTGGAGTTTTTATTTATTTGTTGGAGAAATGCTTGAGGGATCAATCACAGTTAAATTTAGTGCATAAATTCACATCTGTTTTGGCATTGTTGCCAATCAGTGGATGGTATTATAAGACTGAACAAGTTGGAATATACAGTAAATTTATGGTGAATGACAACCTTGGATTTGGAGGCTGTGTTTCAGTCAATATGTCATTATTTTCCCACTTGGCTGCTTTGGATATTCTCAATGCACAAGCAGGGTCTCCAGATTATGATGGAAAATGAATCCAATAACTTTGGAAAATGAACGTAATAACGTTTTGAACAAAATACATTTACAATCATTGAAGCTAATGTTTTGTCACAGCGATATTGCTTTTAGTTAATGCATTACAAATTCCAATTGGCTCCAGTTTCACAGCAAGTATGTTAATGACAAATGGGAATAATTCACATCGCATCATCAAAGAAGAAAATAAATGTGATTCAAGAAGAAATGGGCATTTGTTGTTTGTCTTCACTGTTGCTCTTTTACTATGCAAACTTTAACATGGCCAAGAGCCCAAGTGACCAGCTGAACTGTGGGAGTGCAGCAAAAGGGAGGAAATAAGTGCCAAAAATGCAAAACAAACACATATGGTACATGTACAGTTTATCAACCAAAGAAACCGTCTGTGATAGTGGTAGGATTCAGTGATGTGAAAAGAAGAACACAATGGCAGGCAATAAGACAACTAAGTTTAAGGAAATGAAAAGAGGTAGAAATCAAGCGAATTGAAGTTTTGAGCATTAATGTGTGTGAAAACAATTATGACAAGCTTGGAGGTCTGTGGTTATTCTGCCCGTAACAGCTGCAGCAGGAAAGCTGGCAGGAAAGTAGAGAGTGACACTGCTGAGTGAAATAGAAACAGTGGTGTTGTGTTGAAAGGAAAGGTAATGATCAGAAAAGAAAAAAAAAACTTTAACAAACAAAAGACAAACATAAATTTGCTTTACCACCCTTGCTTAGTCATGGTGGGTAAGGAATTTACATATGATGAGGAGACATACAGTGCTGTCATACTGCAATGTATTATTTGCAGATATTTTACTGCACCAACCTGTTAATTAGTGTCCAACTCAAGAAAACAATAATGATTTAATATTGACAAATTCTGCTACAGCAGTGCACGATTGACAATTTGGAATCAATCCAAAGACAGTAGTCTATATATTATATCCAATACATTATGATTGAACTAACGCTTGTTGTTTGTGCATTTTAGACCTTATTTTCAATAGGTTAGACTTTGCACTAGATTAGCAGGGTTAGACTTTAAAACCTATTTCGCGTGAGTGTGACAAATAAAGGGGTTTAGGATGTCTTTAAACAGATCTGCCTCATGTGTTTTAACAATTCTGACCACCTTAATCCATTAAGTGTCAACTTCAGCGGCATTAATTCAATCATTCTCATAATCAAAATGGTTGCTCTGAGCCCCTGCTGCGGGGCTTAGTGATGGTGTGCTGAGAATGAAAAGGCACATTAAAATGGGTTGGAGCATGCAATCCCCCAAAAAGGCATTTGCTGCGCTCTGCATGCACCAAGGACATGCAACAGTAAGGTCAGGATCACACATCGGCAGAATACTGAACAAGTCAGCCTCCTGGGCTGGGATTCCTGGATCCAGCTCATCCTCCCCTGTCCAATGGTAAAATGTCTGATCGCTCTAGATACGCTGTCCCTGAGAGCTTGCTGAAAACTTCCAACATGCAGCAGAGTTGGACAAAAAAGCAATGGATACGGTATATGCCCATACAACAACAACAACAACAACAACAAAAATATCTGAACTGACTACATGTGTGTATTAAATAATTAGGGTTACATACAGTAATACATACTTTAACATGTACTAAACGACTTAGCATATGCTATAGTCTCTACATCAAAACATCAGGTGCTCTGCTCTGCCTTTATTTTGAGAAAGCTGCACAGGCAGGGGCCCTGGACGCATCCTTATATTGTTGCTAGGCAATCACAAAGTCAGCTCCTGTCCATTACTTTGCTATTTCATAAATTAATGTCATTCTAATAGAAGAGACAAAAAAGAAAAAGACTGAATTTCAGTCACGACGCTGCAAACGTGATTCCATTAATTGTGATTTTCCTTTATGCTGAAACAGTGAACAGAAACAACCAATACCACTCTTTTTTCACTCTCCCTCATTACATCCATAGCTCTATTGTAGAAGAAGTGAAAACTAGAAGAATGCTCTCATTTGATTAAACAGCAGAGAAAAAGCTGTGATGGCGTAGGCCGTTTTTTCTCCACGTAGTTGAACACTTTTCAACTTGGGGTGCTCAGGGCATTTCTAAAAAACATGCAAGGTGTGCTGGGTGGATAAAAGCGAGGTGCCCTGGGTGCATAAGCAGCATACAAAACCCTTCAGATCCAGTGAACACAATTACAAAAGGCAGCGTTCACTGCCAAAAATGTGTCCAGTGTGATCACCTGCTTTGCCTGCTCACTGCAGAGTCTTTAATTTCAGTCAATCCCTGAATGTTTAGCTTTTTTTTCTTGAGATCAGTGGATTTTGCCCTCAAGTTGACTTTTATAGCAAATTTGAAATCCTACATGTGATAAGCACACATGTGCTACTCTACTACATTTACACACAAAAAAACAACCGGGCTGATCACATTTCAGTGTGATTCTTCAGAACCAGTCAAATGAGAACAGAGAATAAAATTTACTTTTTTTTTTTGTGGAATTTCATATGCATGTACCCTTCAGGGAAGTGTTGTTTCCTCCTCCATTGAAAGCATCTGGGACCAGTGTGGGAGTGGGAATGAGAGTTGTTGTTTTAAAACTGGCACTAATGAAACCCATGGGTCCGTGATGACAATGGAAGGATGTTTGATGAAAAAGTATTTAGTCCAGTCAGTGCTTCATGTTTGGCCTTGCAAAAAAACACACATCAGTTTTTGACATTTTAAGAACTATTGAAAGCTGCCATGTGGCCCTCTTTCATGTTTTGGTCTTTTGAATGTCCCATGCCTGCAAAAGTATGAATATATTTTTATCATTGTGACAAAAAAATGGTAACAAACTAGAACATAAGCCTCAAAGGGAAATATAATCACAGAATGTTAAAAAATTGCTCCCAGTTTTAATTATTAATTTATTGAGCTTAACTAATATAATGATTGACAGCGACCACCAAATATTTCCTTTTGTATAAGAAAGCACAATGGGACATGACATTATCTATATCATACATGATATCTGTAACAAATATTCAGCAGGAGCTCAAAAAAAATGTTAAGAGTTATGCTTTTAGTGTCGAGTCCTATCTAATTCCACCAGAGGTGCAGATCAATTTTCAAAAACAAATCCAACCAAAAATTGTAGGGCAATTGACAACTTCCCATTAAAATGTACCACTAAATATACAGATGCAACGAGGAGAACATATTTCACCTGATGTACAAATCTCGTTTAGCTTAGATGCTATAAAAACAAAACGACTACACCCAAATTGTGCATGTCTCAGCTACCCACAATGGATAACATATACTACAAGTTCTCAACCTTAGTGTCAGTATCCGGTGTGGTAGCACACAGTTTACATCTTCATCAGAAAAGATGCACAACACAAAACAAAGTCTCTTTATGCAACCTTTGGACATTTATACTTTAGTGGTTTGAGTGCAACTGATTGTCTTTTATATTGTATTAAATATTCAGTAAGACTTCTTAATAAAACTGAAAAGAAATATGGAAGTAAATGGTAAAAATGCTTAATTGTAACCTTGACAAGTGAAGGAACAATAGACACTGAAAGAGAGTTAAAGGTTTGGAGGACAGAGAGTGAACAATGCCAAAATTCAATACAACCAGATGGTTCCCGGAACAAGCATCGCCTAGAGCAACCCCCCCCCCTCCCAATGCAATTTACTGTACATTCAAGCATGGTCCCACACCAAACATCCCTTCCTCCATTCTCAAAACATGTTTAAGAATGATACTAAAGACATCCACAGTGTGTTTTGTACAACTAAATCTATGCTGTTAAATTGGTTTTGTTGCACTTAGGTGATTAAAGCATAACCTGTCTTTTAAGATATATAAAGATGCATGTTGAGTTGCTCTCTGAGGTCAAGTTGTTGTTATGGGTATTTATGTATTCAATAAGCTTCCATATAAAAAAAAAAAAAAAAAAAAAATCCTGTCTTTCCAGCACCTTTTGCAGTAAAAGGTGAAGTTCCTGAGGATGGAAAAGATGCATCTAAATATCCCAAACAAATGGTTTTATTTCCTTGGATGAAGCAAACCACAAAGTAATCAGTGAACAACCTCTCTTGCCCCTTTTTCACAAGCCCACGCACCAACACATCCCACACTCGCAGATATACTGAGAAGAGAAGATGGTCTTGTTATTGGCCACAGTGTAGGAGACTCATCAATCAATCATGAATTAATGGTTAGGCCATCTCATTGAAACACATGCACCCCTGCAGTCACACACACAACCACACTCACACAGCCTCCTAGCCTCAGTGACACACATGACTCGAAATCAAATCACAAAAGCCATTTCATTAAACTGAGCTGTAATTCAATAACTGTAATCATTTACTAAATGATTGTTTGGAAAAAAAAAATTCACTTTCAGACATTGTTGCTATGCTATATATAAATCTACACTTCACAGCATTAAATGGACCAATAAGTACTGTATCTGAACATTAAACCACAGCAACAAAAGCATCTTATAGTCACAAAATGAGCTTAGATGTTTTTTTTGTCTTTTGGGAGCAGTTTAAGCCATGGTTCTACTTTGTCCATTAAACAAGAAAACAAGTAGAAGGCCATGTGGCAAATCTGCTTTATGGGGTACACTGGCATGCATGGTTTGGTCTATACCAGCCATATGGGTCTCTGTAGGGGGTGGTGAGAAGGGATATGCTCTCCAGTCATTGTTGTTTGAGAGGACACTGAGCCTCTTGATCCCTGGGTAATCTCCAGCTATCTGTCTGAGTTATCACCTCTCCTGATTTAGGTCATCCTGGCTGCTTTCGGTTTTTTAGGTTGTCCACCATCCCCCACAGAGCACACGCACACAAAATCCCACATTCAGTGAGGCAAGAAGATAAACACTCAGCTTGGCTGCATGGAAAGCATACAGATGAATACATTGTTCTCTACAATGAAAAAATTAAATATTCGATGGGGATAGATGAGTTACTAATTTTACTTATGTTTTAGTGACAGATAGAAGACGTTTGGGAAGCATACATTTTAATAACCCACCGATTTTCTATCACACTTCAGTAAAGTCATTTTTATCACAATGTATTTAATAGTCAGCTGTACTGCAAATAGACATTTCCCTGAAACTCTTGCCCCCGCCATTGCTCATCCTGCCTGACAGATTTCTTATTTATTGTCTGTAAAAAGTAAAACTCATAGGTTAAGTCTTGTTAGATAGAGTGATGCTCTGTTTTCTGCATACTGTTCCTAAAAAATGTCACTCACTCGTTGTGGTAAAAGGGTATCAGGGTTATGGCCTTAGTTAAAAGGGCTATATGATCATTTTAGTGCCATTATGTGGACTATTTCAGGGTATAAACAGTAATAATTTATGTTATTACAATTACCATGCAAAAAAGTTAACTTAGAAGCACATTAATAAATCAATGATCATTAGTGTTGGCAAATTACTTTTTTCTGTTCTCTATTTGAAATCCCCTAATATCCTTATTTTTTATGTACAGGTGAGTTAAATAATTTTTTCATTCTACTAGACTTATAATTAACTATAAATGACTTAAATATTAAATTGCATATAGCCTTTTATCAGCGATTGTTGCTTACAGCAAATTGTGATTGTTTAATCTGCATTTAATGGTTTAAACCAATAGGACATATTCAACGCAAACAGATTGTCATTGGGCTGCATTAATTTTCAGTGTATAGTGCAGAAACAATGTGTTATTTCAGGTAATGTATGAACACAAAGAGTCCTGTGTTACATATGTATGTGGATCAATTTGATGAAGTGGAGGTTTTTAGGAAAGCTACAGCGCTCAAATGAATGTATCCTTGTGCAATGCATTGACCTTCTTTAATTTGATTGATAAAGTTTCTATGCAACCAGGGGAAACTGGGAAACCACAACTTCGCATCTTCCCTCTTCAAGGAAACAGAACCGTCTTGTGGTAGCAGTGTGTTTTGATCTGTCTGCTGATACATTTTCTGGCCACGCCACATAGCGTATTAGCCAGAAATATCACGATAGGCATCACTTTGCAGGATTGTGCTGAGCCAACATCACATCAGTAGTATACTTTTATCTATTCGCTTAACTGAAATAAAATGTGTTCTCTCTTTCTTTTTATTTTTCAAATCCTCCGACACTGGAGCGTGCTGAGCCTCATCTTCAGATCTAACTACAGCTCGCTGTTACTCACCCAACACCCCCAACCCCATCCTAAGCTACATAGCTCTCTTGCTCCATATCATCTCCTTATAGCCAACACTTCTCCGCTCTGTGACTAACAGTTCACTCTGAAGCCCTTGAGGAAGACTAATATCCTGTACTCCGTTGCTGTAATGAAAAAACGTATGCCTGGGAGAAAGGATGGAAAAGTCTGGATAAAGGACTGACTGGTCATGGGCCCGGCCTGGGTGTGGTACCAGCTCATATATGCTGTTTGATTTCAAGCAGAGTTTATATTGATAAAATCTGCAGCTGTAGCAAATAGTTTTATTTTAATCTCAAGCCCCTTTGAAGAATATAGCATAATATGTTGTGTACACAAAATGTGAATGATATGTTGACTATGATAAAGCTAGAAGATAGTTTGAAACTTTATTGTTATTTTATATTATGTTATTGTTATTCATATTTTTAATGGTTAACTACTGGTTAATTTATGGCTAATTCATTTCTAAAATTATTTATCACTAGGGCAGTAAAATATGCAATAAAACAAACCTTATTAACTTATAGCACTATATGAAACATTTATAAATGAGGATGAAAGAATTTGCAAGATAACGTAATACATCATATTTCAACAATAACATCCATAATAGCCATGATATTATTAATAATAATAATAATAATAATAATAATAATAATAATAATAATAATAATAGTATCCAATGCTTGGTAAAAACATGTGGATTGTAAAACAAAAAGGTGTTGCAGTTGTTGCAATATTTGCAGTAAATGATTGAATATAGTAAAACTATCATTCAAACAACTTGATTGCTAGTGTTGTGGACAAAAAATAAGCAAACATACAAATGGTTTATATGAAGCTAGATATGAAGACTTTTTACCTTCAAACATCATCAAACTACTCAATGAATTAAGATTCGAAGGGATATAGTAACCCAGTTATTTACTCTGAGGAGGCATACATTCATACTGCAGTTTTGAAGGGAAATGTCCACACACTGTATCAGTGTGTGTGTATATCATGCCTGACTTGAGAACAAAGCCAGCAATAGTTTGGGACAGTGAGAGTAAATACATCCATTCACAAAAGAGAGAATTACTGACCTACAAGGTCAACCACAGTCTGTCGCCCCAGGCCTTAATCCAAAGCTATCCCATTGGGCTAAGTCCCCATGATCTTGACCCCTGCATAGATGTCACAGAGGATGGGTGAAAGCAATGTGTTCCCTGCGTCTTTCTAATATATTATACATCACTTGCCATTATGCAGTCAACATCCCAGTCTCGTTGCAACACTGGACCATTGTATGAAGAAAATGGGCGGCATCGGTCATGGTTAAAAGAACGATTCATCATCTGGGCCATGGGTGCTCTTGACAGTGTTTCCCATGGCGCCAAGGGTCTGTGTAGTGCCCTTCTCAAATGCACACGTTCACAGAAGACTAGACAACATCAACATACTTCTCATGCTTTCTCATTACAATTGATAGGGGAAGAGTTCATTTAACACCAGCTTTATCTCTTCTTTCCATTCGCAGTGAAAAGAAGAAACCATGAAATTGCATCTTCCGCAATTTCAGCATCTTATGTATTGCCTTTCACCATGAATATGAGCTCATTTTTCATAAATATCTGTACATACATACTCATATACTGTATATCATTGCAGAGCCATAACATAACACATACATGTTAACTGAAGATATGTATTACCCTTTAAAGCACCTGTACTATAAAGCTATGATTAATGCGGATATGACACACTTATAAACAGGACCTCACAACCATCTGACCATGGACCTTTCACCTTGCTGAATTTATATGTTTTCACATGAGAACATGTGACCGTAAGAAAGTTACAGTTGCCGCTCAAGTCATGCCAGCCAAGTGAACCAATTATGCTACATTTCCTAAAAGTGTGAACGACAGTATGTTTTTAGAATGTGTCAGCTGTAGCTTGGGAAAGACTCTACTCCACTTAACAGGAATACATTAGTAAAGAAAATGAGTTTGTGGCATGCCACTAACACAAACAAAAATATACACACAGACATGCATGTCTCTCCAGCTCAGTGTAGGTGGCAGTTGGGAAGCACTGACCAAAACGGTTTATGTTATGTGAACCAACATCAAACTTTCATAGGAATAATTTCTGCAAAAGGTAACAGTTCTTGACAGTCCCACCCACACATTGAGCCTCAAGGACCTGCCAAAAAAGGGCAAAAGTGAAGCCCCGGAACTCTCTCTTCTCAGCACATCCCTAATGTTTACAGAGTCACCTACAGCAGTTAGTGTGTAAAAGGAGGTCTGGATAAAAAAGAGCAAGTAAAATAAAGAATAATAAAACAAAGACACAGATCCCTTACATCCATTCCTCACAACCATAGCAACAGTTAGACTGTCTGCAGTGCAGTGAATGTTATCCACTTTGAGCTTGAATTTATTCAATAAGCCGTAAAGACACATCAGTCATTGCCGTCAGAGCTGCTTGCAGGCCGCAGTTTCTTTACTAGCTTTGAAAACAAAGCTTTCTATAATATGATGCACTGCCTCACACTCGCTGATCATTTCTTATTTTTTCAAAGGTAAGTCAACAGACGGCATGATGTTTTTCTCAGTGTACAGGGCCACCTGTGGTGCAGTGTGCACATATGGGGTAGATGGGTTGGATGGCTGTCAGGTGAGTAAGCTTCATCAACATCTTATGTTTAATGGGGAACAAAACAACCTTACGCTGTAACTCCCGCCTAATACAACATGTTTTCATACTCAATACTGGAATTTTAAGAGCATATAGCCAACACTGCAATGCAATTTTGCTGACAAAGAAATTATATTTATATGTACGTCAATTAGAGATACTACAGAGAAAAATTTGTAAATGTATCATATAATATAAAGAGGGTTTCTTGGACTGATCAGTGAAGACTGGTACTGAGATGAGAGGACAGGAGGATGTTCATTATAAAAGACTAAGTTGATGGTCCTGAGATGTGCTGATCAGACAAATAAAAGATCATTAAATATTTAAAGCAACCAAGTAAATGTCAGTCAAACACTGCTTTTTCCACCTGTGCTGCCTTGTATTTTGTGTTTCTGTCAAACCCAACACACACTCAAGATTGTGTTGTTCACCATAGTGGAACTCCAGATACACCTGGCCATCCAGTGTTTAGGTAATACTGCATAGAAAGCACTTCAGCACTATGATAGGATGCAGCGAGCTAACAGAACTAGCAGACAAACTGAGAACCTCAGTCCTCTCAGTTTCACAGTGAAACACTTTTGAAGGAATTAATTTTTGGATTCATGATGCTTCCATATGTCCAAAGTGTAAGCGATGACAAAAATAACAGACCACCATCAGACTGGAAATGCAACAAGTGCATAGCAACTGTTGTTAGGGAAGAAGGATTAATAATGACAACTGTGATGTGTATTTGCGTGTGTGTGTGTGTGTGTGTGTGTGTGTGTGTGTAGTGGCTAATGGAGCTTCAAATAATAAATGTCATTCTGGTTGGCAATTTTACTAAGTGTGTGACAGAAATATAAATATAGTTGTTCGATCACCTGATCATTAAAGCTTCTCCATAATCACTCAGAGAGGCATTTGGGGAAGGGAGACTTATCCATGATGAAATAAATGGAATTAAACAAGAAGTAATGTATCACTATTGTTTTGAGTAGTAAAACTGAACATTTTAATATTTTGGAGCATTTGCTCCAACATCAGTAACAAAATGGGTAACACATGAGGTAAAGTAGTGGCTTTTGCAGGAGCTTTCTACAAAAATGTTTAATGACAGGAACCAGTTGGTGTGCAATATGCTGACAGATATCAGCCTGAAAATGCCTGATTCCTAGTCAGGATACAATGCACTAAGAAATTCTGACCCACAGCTTGTGTTTTTATTGAAAACTGAAACAAGAACAAAACCTAAAATTAGTCTTCAATGGTGGGTCTTTGGCTATGAATTTGGAAACGTGTTTGCATGTATTTCTTTTCAAAAAGGACATTGTGAAGTGCCAAATAATGTTAGTCTGACCTTCAAGTAAATACAGTAGTTAGCATGCAGAAAAAATGCATTTACTGGAGAGGGGTAATATCTCCCAGCTTACTTATGAATGATTGATGGAAAGGCCAGCGGAGCCTCTAACCTAATCCCCATAGATCCATGGCTATTTCTCTTATAACATGACCTGCAGTGGCACAGAGAGTTCTGTCTGTCTAGACCTGGTTCAAGGAGTAAAGTTAGAGCACTCTAGAGCCACCTCTGTAATGGCAACTTCTACAAGTGAACAAAGCTCACTGACAATATTTATGTGTAACAATAAAATGAGCTGAAGAGGGGCTGTGAGTCATGGCCTTGGATCAGTGTTACTAATGAAGATGAGAGAGAGAACAAAGTGAAAGAAAGAATGCCAATGACCTTAGCCAACATCACATGAAGACATAAATAAAGAAGTGAATTTTTAGAGAAAAAAAAATGAGAGTGTGAGGCTAGGGAACAAAGTTTAAAAAAAAAAAAAAAAAAAAAAATGACATTAACAAATGATAATTGTTGTATCACCCTCCTTTGAGGATCACTGTGCAGGCAACATGGATCCTGAGACAGATGGAGGCCCATCTGAGCAAACCCACAAACCAAAAGGGCCATCAATCAAAGTCTGTGCATTTTTATGGGGATGGGCTGTGATGTTAGTGTTAGCATCTCCCTGTCTGTCATCAGGAAAACAATCTCACAAACTCACAAAGTCACAAAACGCACTTGCTGTCAAAGCAACCATAGTGTTTGAGGAAAGGTTGGACAACTGGAGAGTAGAAGACCAAATCGACTGTGTACCTTCTGCAGGCCACGATCAAGTAGCACATCCACCCTTGTCTGAAAGAATATTGCAATACAAGTCTCTCATCCGTTGTATTCTGGCTTTTACATCTTGCAGGGACACCACCATTAGGCACACACCAGCTTTTGCAATCTAACATGTCAGCATCCGTAGGGAATTCTAGATAGTTGTTCAAGTTTTGTGCCTCACTGCCTGGGGGGTTGAGCGTTTGGCAGTGCTCTCCAGTTGACTAATTAAAGTCTAAACAAGTGCATAAATAAATACAGATGGGCACTGTAATTCACGGGCAGCTTTGGATCTAAATAGAATCCTGGACGTACAGTACAGTCAGACCTCAAAATCCTCCATCTTTGCTCTTCAGATCTCTGTGTGCATGTGTGCACTTGCTTGTGAGATGGGAAGAAAAAGAAAAAAAGAAAAAATAAGTGAGAGAAAGAGGAAAAGATAGACATACACAGAGGGAGGAGATAATAAAACTGCTATGGCAACTTCCGGATATGTCATGCATGAGTAAGATAAGTGCTGAAAGTGTTTACAAATAGAATACTGTCATCCACCATTTAGCCTGCACGCTTTACCTTAGCCATTGAATTTCTGGCAGAAACAGTTCGATCAGAAGAATCTATTCATGGGTTTCACTCTAAAACTACGTCACATAAAATATCTTTATATGCAGACGATGTCCTAACTTATGTAACAAAACCACTTATTAGTATCCCAGTGATCCTAGACACAATAGAACATTTAAGCACTTTTTCAGGCTATAACATAAACTGGAATAAAAGTGAACTTATTCCAGCAGGACTTCTTGACGACTCTGAACTCACATTTTTCCTTTAAATTATCTACTGACAAACTAATTTTGTATTTTGAAACAAGTGAAAACATCCTCTTGTGTGGAGACATTATCTCTCTTACTCCCCTTAGCAAGTAACCCTTCCTTTCCACCTTCAATTGTAGATAGCTGCTTTAACACTGGAGGGAAAAGGGTATAGGTTCCATAGGGGATCTGTGCTTAGATGGGACTTTTGCATTTTCAAATTCAGGAAAAATGGACTCCAGAGGAATAATTTTTTAGGTGTCTGCAAATAACAAACTGTATGAATTTCCAATGGTCAGACCTTCATGGCTTGACAAATGTCTTAGAAATAATGGAAGAAACAAAACCATCTCCTTCCTATATGACACACTACAGTCTTTCCATATACCCACAATGCAATCAAAGCTGCTTTTCAGGATTTGAAATTTCAAATGGGATTTGCGAAAACAGTCAGGAGGACACCCATACTGTTCCATTAAGTCCAGACATTGCCTCACTCAATTTAAACTTCTCCATTGCCTCCATTATTCTAACACTAAATTACACAGTATATTCCCAGTTGTTTATTCAGTTTGTGATAAATGCAATGCAGCTGATCCATCCCTAGCCCAGCTAGTTATGTATTCTGTCCCAACTTACAGGGTTATTTGGGGGAATCACAGCGGTCATCCAACAGTGCATTGATCCAGATGCCCTTCTCATACTATTTGGGGTGCCAGATCGATCACTCACACTGTCAAGGAACCAACAGCAGTTTCTTTCATATGAATTATTAAAAGCAAAAAAAAAAAATCCTAATATTCTGAAACAAAAGGCAGGTTCATTCCTTACAGTGATCTTAAAACACTCTACACCTTGAAGAAGTAAGATTTTCTTAAGGGACAAAAGATCCTGCTTCGACAAGATCTAGGGCCCCTTTATCAGGTATCTTGAAAGGAAGAGTTGATTCTATGTAAGGGATGGTCAGACCTAGTGAGGTCTTATAGCTGTTCCTTTCCTCTCACCCTTTCTTTCATTTTTGACATGTAAGACAGATGAGGCAGTTGGGGGGGGGGGGGGTCCAACTGGGTGGGATGGATGGGGGGTGTGGTAGAGTGGGGAGTTGGGGTGGTCAGAGTGTATCTTGCTACTAGTATTCCTATATTTCTTTTGTCTTTTGCCTTTTTACAAACAAATTAGCATCCCACAATGCACAGAGATAATTTGCACAGCCATATTTAGCCCGAATTGCATGGTATCTTAGGTCTGAGACAATAAACCATGGTCCCCTCTAAAGGAACTGTAAACATTCTGCAAACATATTGTACTTTAGGAAACGTTATTCATTGTTTTCATTTATAAGGACTTTTGTGAAGTCGTTGCTCCCTTATAATCAAGAGACATGTTATGTAACAAGTCATTTGCATCTTTCTGTCTTGGAATAAAATCTGCCTGCAGAGATATGGACAAAATGACAATGGACTATGGCACCATTAGAGACTGAACAATGCAACGTAAAGGAATAGTTTGATATTTTGGGAAACACACTTATTCATTTTCTTGTTAGGATGAGGAGGTTGATACCTCTTTCATGTCTATGGAGTACATGTGAGCCAGCAGATGATTAGCTTAACTTAAAAGATACACTTAGCAAGTAAGTGTATTTCCTTATTATAAATCTTTTAATTTTTAACTATTGTACCATTTTTTGTTCTACATTTTCACAATGTAGAATGTCACATATTTAAATCCATTTTATTCTATTTATTTATTTAGTGCCAAATCATTGTTGAGAGTGTGACAGAGTTTGTAGTTCATCGTACTTAAGTGACTAACCAAAAAAAAAAAAGAAGCTGGGCTCAAAATTTTTTATGTGAAGCTACTGAACATGATGCAACAGATGTTCACACAATCATGATCCAATAAGCCACAATAGGCATGATTTGTTTATCCTATTACTGTAATTCATTGAACATCTCAGTTTCAACCTCTGCTTCCATCAACAAAATAGCAGCCCATTTCTGAGTTAGCATGACCTGCAACCCTGTTAACACCAAAGTGTCTACCGTCTTGGACCCATCTCTATGAAAGACAAGATATGACACAAGCTAATGCCTGACTCCTGTAATAATGAGCTCATTAAAGTATATGGGCCCTTGTTTCCAGCAAGAGCCACTAACCAGCCTCTGCAACATGTAAAAGTCCATAAACTTTTATTGGTTCCCACCCATTGCATCCCCAGTCATTAATTGTCAGGGTGGGTGGTATGTTTCATTACTAAGTGCAATCTAAACTTGTTCAAAGTAAATAGACGAAGAATATAAAACATGTCTGATGACTCACAACACAAGTGTTAACTGAGACCATAATTTAGAAAAGAAGATACTAAATTATGTGTAGTTATAATTTAAACATCCAATACCATTTCATATCTCACACACACACATTTCAATACATGAAAACATTTGATATTCTCTATTCTGTTGGCTTCATTTTACTTACAGCCTTTGATAGATTAACACAATCAATTGATCTTTACTTGATATGTAAACCGGAGCATATTTTGCTTGTATGCTGTGAATGCATTTAATGTATGGACAGAACAACAAAGCAATGCTGGCAAAAAAAAGAAAGAAATCAATGCAGTTCTATAGGATCTACTGCACCTAATGTTGAGTGCTCTTTGATCAATGGCCATGAACACCCTTTACATGCTGCACAATGCTTGATTATTTTGATCCTTGAAGACGTAGGCACTCATTTACAGTATTAACAAACATGCACATGCCTCAGCCATCAGTCATTACATTCAATACTTGCCTTCCAGGCAATATCAAAATATATGAAAAACTTCAGGACAAATTTTTTAATATAACTCTTGCAATCTTTGCATTTTCATAAGAAAATATTTTAATAGTAGTTATCTTGCCAATTTTATACAGGAGGCTCAGTTGCCACAAGGAGCAGTACGCACCCTGTAAAAACTGTTGTATGCCTTCTGTTGCTCTGGAGGGAGCCTTGTAAAATTACTATTTGACTTGAGAATTGAAATTTAGAGTTTAAAAGCCTTTGTTAGAAAAATGAGGTCTAGAGTTTGAAAGGTATGGGCATTTACCAGGCACGGAGGGTCTAACAGAAAATGCTATCCTGTTGCAATTTGAAAAATGTGGGACTGAGTTTTTCTGGTGCTTGACCCGTTCTAGATAAGAGAAAGAATATCTTACCCTTTGCTTTAAGCCAGGCAGACACTATACACACTTTTGTCTGATCTTAGCCTTGAATTGGTCACCCCGCCCAGACACATTTTAAAATTGGGCTGAAAATTGGTTGTTGTTTGATGTGCAGTTTGAGAGGGTCGTGACGCATGGTTTATTTGCTTGAACAATCAGCAATCATTTCTGGCATGACGTGTCAGAAATTTTGGTCAGTTGTCTTACAGTTGCACAGTCTGAGTTCCCTCATGACTGCTGTCAGAAGATCTGTTAGAAACTGTAGTAGGATTTCATTATTGGAGTAGTATTTTACATGTTGCAGTAAAGATCTTCACTGAGCTGTGATATAAAACTTAACTTACAGACATACTGTCTTCACTTTAAAGCCACCTGTGGATCCATATTTTTCTTTTTCTTCCATACCGTTCACAGTAAAATTGTAAATAAAAGTAAAAAAATGAACAATTAAATTTTCTCTCTTTTGATCAACATTGTTGAGGATGCAGCCATCTTATTTGAACACGTTTTATTGAAATTGTCCGTGGACAAAACTCAGGTTCTGGTCAACTGATGGTTACAGTGTGATCATAAATGTTGCGGATTCCTGTTGCGTGAGTATGAGTTAAAACAACGCACAAGATCAATAAAAACACATGGTATCCACCCAGCTTTATCTCAGCTGACTATTCTTTTTGAAAACAGCTTTATCATTTTAACAGTTCATCTCTAGTCAAATTATTACCTCTTGTATCTTTATTTATACGTTAATTAGCTAAATATCTGAGGCTACCAAACAAAGTTGAGTGAAATGTGGTTGTTGTGGTTGGTGTTGTGATCATACTTAAGTGTCCAGCAAACAAACTAAGATTCACAGTTTGTTACCACTTTTTTTCATTTCTTAAATAACTAATTAAAATGATCGTGTGGCCTTGTTGGAGATATGCACTGAGTAACTTCAATTTTCACAACATTTATTTTAGGTTTGTGCCATATTGGACAATTTAATCCAAGTATCATATCTTTGTCCTTCTTTTCCAGCCTGTCATTTGGATCCACTGGCTTGAATACAGAATCATACTTGTTTACATTTTAGCCCAGAAGCATGGGCATGATTTGTGTGTGGAATGAATACATCATTCACCTCTGTCTCTTATAGTGATTTATGGCCTACAGCCTTGTGTGGCTGACAAAAGATAGACAGCTCACTGGCCTGCTCCCAACATGCCCCCGGTGCACATCACTAACACAACTGATACTGTAGCCTCCAAACTTTTAACTTAACATGTAAACAAACACACAGTCTGCCAAGCTCCATGTTAAGCTTTTAAAACCCCATCAATCGTGAATCAGAGAGCCATCAATAAGTAACAAACTGCCATAAACACAAGTCTGAACAGAAGCCTGACACGGGGTTATATTTGCACTGATAGCCAACAGGAGTCCACATAATACTTCAGCACACACCATATGTGCTTTTGTGGGGGAAGTAAAAATTGTTTTGTCACTAGTTCACCACAGGGCTAACAGACACCCACTCACACCCATACACAGGTAAACACGCTCAAACTCTGAGAAAGTGTGGAAACTAAAGACCCCAGCAGGATGAGATATAGACTCAGTGTGTGCACATACAGTATAAATCTGTCTGCTGCTTACTATAAATACACAGATGTACAGAGTAGGTTAGGTGCATAATCGCATGTAGAGGCAACATACCGACGGGACGACTCAAATAGTTCTTCATATGAAACAAGTGAAAAAAATGTGCCAGTGATATGAAATAACTTCACTTGATTCCAGTGCCAAATTACCCTTTGGGGAATTTAACTGTAATACATACCAGATCAGATCAGTTCTTTACTGTAAAATCACTTGATTCCAGAAAGCACTTGAAATATGCTGATTTACATTGGAGAAAAAAGTCTATTTGTATATTTCAACTGTACTACTAGGAAAACAAGCAGACTCAAACAAGAAGATACAGATTCTAAATCATTTTTTTAAGATGGATATTGTTTTTACATTTGAAACAATAATTGGACTTTTTTTTTTTTACCTGTAAGCTAACAGAACATCTAAGCTCCCACCTGATTTATTATAGGCAAACAGAACCACCAGTTTGATTATGCTCTCAGGCTACTGCTAATGAAATCTGATCAACCCCACACATCTATTACGCCCACACAGTCCTTGAAGAAGAAGTGCTTCACTGCCCTCTCTGGTTGAAAGTTTCAAATCTGTTTCACCACTGACCACAGACGGCATCAGAAGTGGAGTCCTTACACCTGTACATCACTGCAGCAAGCTGAGAAGATGTGAAGTGACTCTTTAGGAAGTAGATTATCTGAGATTTTGAGTGTTAAACTCTTATTTCACAATGTTGTTTTTTTCCCCAAGAACTTATTTTGAATGTTTCTTATTGAGTTGTTAATTTGATGTTACTGTAAAACTTGATTTGAAACCAGGTTTTAACAGGGTCTAATGAATATTGTGTATTTACATGAAATGTTGTCTCCAAGCAACATTTTCCAAGTAACATGGAACTAAACTGGTTGGTTAATGATGTTTTTCAACTCCATAAAAATCAATAAAACCAAAGTTTTGTGCTGGAGCCTGTAACTGAAACTGACTTGCAACAGAACCACCAATGTAAAAAAGTGAAACCAGAGCTCAAACATTCCTTTTCTACACTTATTTTTACAATATGTGTACATTTATGCATTAGGCATACCATCATATACAAACTGTATGCATCAGTGACTCATGTTTCTGATATGAATGAGACATACATGCGCATACTGATAAATCATTTCAAAGAATATTTTTCATACAATGTTATACTGTTAGACATACACACAGAATACAGCATATCTGTCACTCAAACAGTCAGAGCCTGCAGTCCAAAAGAAAAAAAAAATATTAGCACCAAACTGCCCTCACTCAGCCAGCGAAGAGGACTAGTAACACTCAAAAGAATTAAGGATGCTATTCTGAGCAATTATGGAATTTAGTGGTCACATTGTCAGAATGATTTGGCCAGAGAGGAATGATTCAATTAATGCATCATGGGTCATTAGCCATTTTCTCCTTTAGCCAGCGTAAAAGGCAGTCCTGAAGGTACCAAATGACCAGTAAAGTGGAGCGTAATGCAATTTGATTTTAGAGTTATTAGATGATGAGAGAGAGAGAGAAGGGGGAAGAGACAGAAAGACAGACAGACACACTAGAAGAGACAGAGAGGAAAATAGAGAGAGACAAATTGTTTTCCTAATTATGTTTTTTGCCTTCCCTGTTCCCTTGCTGCTCTGTTTGTGATTTCATTCTCTGCGAGTATTTGTCCATGGCGGGGATGGGCGCAAGTGGAGGGATAAGTGTCTCATCATATCAACTGCTGTATTTCTTTGTACAACGTCGCCATTGAATCACAGATAAATAATGCCAAAAAGGAAGATAAACTGGACTGTCAACTCAGCTCAAATATACTGACAGGAACTGAAATACCACAAGTCCCCACAATAAATAAGGCACGCAGGGACACTGCACCTGCCTACGCTGACACACACACACACATTACCATGTGCACAGACACACACAGATACACCATCTTTCTCACTCTATATGTATCTATCTAACAATGCTAACACTGACAAGGACAGCACAAATACAACTAAAACAGAAATAATTCAAAGCAAATACCCAGCATTGACTCTTGTCACTTTACAATAAATTACATCCTTTATCTTGCATCTCTTTCACTGTGAGTGAGGGAATATCTGCGGTGATGGCAGGCATGTCACTCCCTGGTGAGAGTTCATTAAACTCCGATTACCCTTGCCCCAACTGTTCCCCTCGCCACCAAGGCAGCCTCACGAAGCATGACTTCTCTCAGATTCCTGTCTCTCAGTGCTAAGGATTTCTTGTTTTGTGGTTACCCACATTTGTTATATTCTGGTAAACACATGAATTGAAGAGTCGTGATGGTTTACTTAAAAATCCATTTCTCTGTGTGACATCCTGGGAAAGTTCCTTGAAAACATTTCAACAGCAAGGTCATACAATACACGTAAAAAGAACTAGATTTACCACCTCACAGTTTCAGGCCAAATAGTTAAGTTGTAGTCTACATCCATGTCTGTCCAGAGTTATATACTATATGTAGTGACGACTTTAAGGATATCAAGGAATTTAAGGAGTATTTGAAGAACATTATGATGTGAAAGTGAGGTTTGTCTTTGACCATTTGAATATTAAATGTCACCATATTATCCTATTAGACATTAGTATGAAATTGTTTCATAGTTAGCATATGAATTCTTGAGTTGTGGCCAAAAACGTGTTTTGTGAGGTCACTGTGACCTTTGACCTTTGACCACCAAATTCTAATCGATTCATCCTTGAGTCCATGTGAACGTTTGTGCCAGATATAACGAAATTCCCTCTAGGCCTTCTTGATATATCACATTCACATGAACGGGACAGATGTGGTCAAGGTGACAGTGACTTTGACCTTTGACCTTGGATAAAAAAAAATGTAATCAGCTCATTCTTGAGTCCAAGTGAACATTTGTGCCAAATTTGAAGAAATTCCCTCGAGGCGGTCTTGCGTTATTGCGTGCACGGGAAGGGACAAACAGACAGATGGACGGATGGACAAACGGACAAAAAACCCAAAAACATAGTGCCTCCAGACATGGCTGTCGCCGGCGTGGAGGCATTAAAAACACTTTGAAATCCAAGTCCTGTAACTACGTTCTTATAAGCCAGAGACTTGAGGGCTCCATTTAGCTCAGGCTTTTTATTCAAGTCAAAGACCAATGTGACCTGACAGGACCCTCTGAGTGAGGGGGCTTTCAGATTGTACATGTTACACTCACTTAGATTCATATTGTCCGTACAATATATCTGATTGGCACTCATATGAATATTCATTTAGTACGTGCATGTCTAATCTTTTCCATACAAACTGTTTCATAATTGACAGAATAAACTCTGCTATGCTTAACTCCAAGCCTACTGGCCTTGCAAAGAAAGAGTCACTGTCGGGTTCTTTAAATGCCTTAAAATAGCACTTTTGAGCAGCATTTTCAGCTTTTCATTGGGCAGTGAAAAGCAAGTGAAAAACTGGCAAGCCTCGATTAAAATAATGTCATTAAAACTGTGATTATATTTGGAAAAACTTGAAACTCTAGTGAATATGTTTTTCCTGAATTTGATCAACAATTAATTCTGGCACACTGACCTGAAAGTGGAACGTGAATTATAGTTTTTATTTTCTTTACGGATGCGCCTTATACCTTTTCCTCAATCCTCTAGTGTCAGGTGCAGGGCAGATGAAAGAAAATACACATTAATTTTTGGCAATCAGGTTTTTTAGTGTGCCACCATGAGTATGTGAAGGATAATTAAAGCCTAGCTGGGCTCAGGCTTCAGCTCACATGGGACAGTTAAGCGAATGCTTGAATTTTCAGGCCCACTGAAACCTCTAATTTAGCTCCTCAGTCTAATGGCACTCTACATCTCCATCTCCAGAGCCCTCTGAGGGGTCCTGCTGGAGCAACTATGATTAAAAGTAAAGTAATCTTTCGTCAGGGTAGAGCGAAAACTATCACAAAAGCCTGCTTAATTACAGAGGGACTGCAGACACATGGCCAATTTCAAGCTATAGGCTCCCTACTTATAGACTTACACACCATCACTGGTTTTATTGATGTCTGTGGTTACAAAGGCAGCAATGACCAGTGATGACTACCCCCCTCCTCCATCCGACAAACACATATCTCTGCCTCTTGCCCCTGGAGCATGCCAACCCAGCAGCTGGCAGGGAGCTGATGGATGGCAGACGACCAGCAGCTGAGGCAATGCTGCTCTTCTTTCTTCAGTCCCTGAAATCTGGCTCGGTTGTTTCCCTATTTCCACTTAGTCACTGCTCGCCACTGTACTGTAAATGTTTGTGCCCTAATCTAATATTTTATATCTGTCCATTCTTATGGATCCAAGCCCAGTCAAAGATTAAACAAACATTTAATGTGTGTTGTTGCATCAAAGGATTTTTTTTTTTTTTTTTTTGCAATTGCTGTACCCCCACGCTCCTCACACCACCAGCCCATCCATTCTCCTGTTAAACAGTGTGCACCCTTAGCCTTCCCAGTTGGCAAGTATTCTCCATTTCCTCATTCCTTCCTGTTTTCTCTGTGGGGCCTCCATTCCTGCTGATGTCTGTGGTCCTTGCCCGTGGTGCAGCCCCCTCACAGCTAGATGCAGCTCAGCCATCACACACATCAAATCAGAGTAAAGAGCAATCGATAGTGCGCGGTCTAATGTTTATCAAAGCAACACACATCCATCTGTGCACGAGCTACTGCACAACACTGCAGTCAGTGGTTAATGTACACAGAGAGTGCTCCTTTTGCCTGGCTGTGGAAATGAGAGGGAGAGAGATTGTTTGAAATGCAGAAATATGCTTATTTTTAATTATGCATTTAGTTGGAGCAGGGAATGCATAATGTTGGCTGCATTCATGAAGGGAAAGTATAATGACAAGTCAAAATGTATTTCCTGCCCCCACATAGAAGAACGGATTTGTATACAGGGGCTAATTCACATCAAGATTACTACCCCCCCCCCGTTTCTCTTGAAACAGCAGTGCTTTCATCTTTTGTAGGGGGTAATTTACATTAAGATTACATACTCGAGTCTTTGATGTTATGTATCAGTAAGGATCAGTGTTTATGCTGGTCTTTTATCATCCGTGTAGCCGTGGACATTCATGTCGCCATTATTCTACTACCACCATGTCTTAACATTAACCAAATATTATCAAAGGATATATCAACATCCTATTAATTACCACATCTCTTTAAATAAAATGACAAAAAGAAAAAGACAGTAATATCAGGCCGTACTGCAAAGGACAAACCATCATTCTCTCTCATAAGCTCTCCTCTGTGACTTGTTGAGTTTGGTCAGATAGCCATGATGCAGTGTGGACATGAGAAACTGTGAGCACACATGGATTTTAAAGTGCTCCAACTGGAACTTTGTATTCTGCTAGCCTGCTTACTCACACAGTCGCCTCCAAACCAAGTCTTATCAAGCTGGAGCAGTTCTCTGGGCTTTTAGAGAGTGATTTCACCACATTTAAAGCTACAGAAACACAAACCGACATCGCTGCGTCCTGTATTGTTTTTGCATGCAGAACAGCCATGTAAATACAGTGATTCAACAAATGAATGTTACTTCCCATTACCTTCTGTAACACATGAGTAATGATGCAGCAGTGGTTCTTTGAGTAACACAATCAAGCTAACAAAAACAGCAGCCATGGTGGTGGTGATGGTGGGTTGCAGCAGGACACAAACCCCTGGGTCCCTGTCAAGTATTATTACTTCCTGCAGTACGCTGTCTACTGGCAGACAAACAAATAACCATATGAAAGCTGTTAAATCCGCTCTCCTGCATGGACTTCTCATGCTCTTTCTATGCTCCTGCGCACTCCTCTGGTAAAAGTTAACAACAACTGTGTTGTCGGCTCAGGGGGAAAGCATCTGTGAGCGAGAGGAGAAGCTCTTGTGTCTGTTTGTGGGTGCGTGTTTCTGCACACATCTGTCCATACAATGTTTGTTAATAGAAATGCCCAGGGCTCACTTATAGTGGCAAATAGACTTTGTTGCAAGATGCAGAGAGAGAGAGAGAGAGATAGAGAGAGAGAGAGAGAGAGAGAGACAGCACATAACCCTCATGGTGTGGAGCGTTTTCTCAACAGCAGACAAAAAGCAATCATTATTTTAGCACTAGGGCGGATTAGCAAGGCTTACCAGGAATTTTATCACTCTCCCATAATGTGCTGCATGGTATTAGCATAATGCGAAAAATGATTAGACACCCTTTATCTCTGAATCACATAGGGTAACTATGCAATTATTAATAGGAGCTGTCCCAAACATGCCCTGCTATATGTGGAGCTTACCATGCTATACGCAAAAAAAAAAAAAAAAAAAAAAAAAAAAAAAAAAAGGTGTTTATTGCAACCCAGGACAGAATCTGGTTGAAAACAACTGAATCAAAAATCATTTGAAGAGCCACCTACACTCACCCACATGTCCCCATTACTGAGCTGATTTTGGTGCTAGGGTAGTTTTTGCTGCAGTTAATGATGGGATATATAGGACAACTTCTAAATTCAGAACAGAAATGAAAAACATGGATTTTTAGATTTATATTCTGGTGACAGCTTAATGCACAACCCTAAAAATCACAAGAACCTTGGAAATCACAGGAACTTTCACAATCCGACATTACAACCAAAACAACAAGGAAAGCAGTGAGACAGACTTGCATTATCTTGTTCACTTCCACCTCACAGCACTGTCTTGGCTGTCACTGCCTATAAGTAGTGTTCAGTATTGGGATTAATCTCTGATACCTCTGATAAGAACCAGAGAACTTATTCAAGAACTGAGTAGATGTTGAGTTGTAAATATGATACATTTCAATATTACTGGGACATGAGAGGTGAGTCTGTAAGTCATTTAGCATGGCCCATACAACTGTAAATCTTGATATACAGTACCAGACACCCTGCCACACATCTGTTGAGAGCAACTGGTTCAGAATAAGTGGTCAAACAGATCAATGGACAGTCCATGAATTTGCCAACAATCAAATCATTATATTGCTAAAAAACAGTTCTTTTCTGAAGAGCAATGGATATATTGTGCAAAAATATGATGCAGCAAGACAACTGAAGACAACTGAAAACTGAACACAGCTGAAATTGTTTCAGAAGACTGATTGAGTTAAGGGTCAAATAGTTTACAGTTCGGCTGTGTACAAACTTTTTCATAACATTGCTACATAAATGGATTTGGCTCTAGATTGAAAGGTAAATGTGTCAATTTAAAATGAGAATGGGTATAAGCACACTGGCCACCTGTTGAAAAACAGAATTGAGAATAAAAGCGGAAACGTTTGTTGTGGGAAAACAGTACAGTATCTTGCCTCACGTATACATTCCTCTATTTACTTCTTTCTCAGTTCATTTATTCCTTAATGGCTTATTTACAGCGTGCTGTTTGTCATTCAAGTAATGCAATACCCACACCAACAGAATACGATCTAGAATAAGAAAAAAAATAAAAACAACAACGGCAGAACACAGTTAAGATCATAAAAAGACTGCAGCACTGTATATAACATTTATAATTTCAAAGTTGGATTTCTCTCTTCATATTTACAGTGCCTCCGTTCCTCTAACACTGTGGAACCTGACGGACGCACGGCGCTATATCTGTGTTCCTGCTCTTCTCATTATGTAATTGCCTCTGACATTATTTAGATGTGAGGTAAATAGTAAATTATTTGCTCAAGTGGGGCCAGATGTGGTCCTTAAATTTTAGATAAATGTTGTAGCATGCTCCTTAGAAAATATTCCTCAGAGAGGACAAATGACCTCGAAATGCTACTTAGGATAAATCATCAGGAAACTAAAGGGCTTCCCTGAGAAGAGCATATGTACACAAGAGTCCGCTGGATCCTAAACAGCTGGTTTATAAGCCCATGAAAACTGACATTCCCCTATTTCTTCGGTCTGGGTTGGGTCCAGACAGGACTTCCTGCTGGCTTGCTTTTATTAGTGTGTAACCTGCTGCGAGCCTGGGAACTGCTGACTCTTTGTGGCAAGAATTTCTTGTTATTTTTCTCCCTCAAGATGACATGTACAGAGTGTAAAATTTTTTGATGACACAAAAAGATAAACAAAGAGCAATGAAATCAACAGAAAGATGCGTCACAACTCAGGGACCTGCCGTCTACCGTGCTTTTAAGTATGGCTTTCACATCCCAACCCTGCACCCATTCTCAATTCAGTTTTTTTTTTTTTTTTTTTAAATTCTAGCTGACATTGTGTGTGTGTACAATTCTTTCTCTAACCTTGCTTTGTTGCAATTTCATAGAGAAAGAAACACAGAGGCTCCATGTGTCAAGTGAAGTGTCATGAAGAGAAAAAAAACCAAAAAGAACAGCAGGGTGACACTGCCTAAAATCATTGTGGCAGCTTCAAACATGTGTTTGTAACCGTGAAATGGAGCATAGAAAAGAAATCAAAACACAAGCTGGATGCTATTCTCACCAAATAAATGTAACAAACATCATGAAAGGCACTTTCGCTTGACTAGAGAAATATTTGAAGTGATAACATCCAGAGACGAAGCACAACTTCATTAGCATGTCTTTCAATGATGACAAGATGACAGGTCATGAGAAATTGTTTTCCCCCGCCTTCTTTTTCCCCCCTTCTATGTTATGTGAATGCTGATCTTGCTCTCCTTCAGTCATTCCCTGAGCTTAGCTTTCATCAGTAGTAGGCCGTCTGTCTGACTGACCTGTTTGAGTAAAGGTGAGCAGCATCACATAGGGCTTAAGGCCAGTTCCACAAAAAAGAAATGATTAAAGAGGTAGGGAGGGAAAAAGATCCACCAGTAAGCAGTCTGCCACATCAGTCCTCACTCTCTGTCTCTGTCTCCACCTTTTGCTCACTCATTTACTACTCTTTCTTGTTAATACTTTTCTCTCAGCATGTTTCTGTCCACTGGCAACATCTACAGTATTCCTTCCTTTCTTATTTCAGCACCTCCTCTGGCTCAACCCTCCTTCCTCCACTTCCTCAGATAGAAGCACATTTTCCTCAATTCTCTTAATATATGTGAGTGTGAAGCTCGTCTTCATTCCACTGAATGTCATAAAATACGGTCAATGGGGGTTTTCAAGTTTAGCCTCAGCAGAAACAAGCATCGCTTTACTATGTACCTTATGCTGATGCTGGCACGTGTGTGTGTACCGTCATATCAAGATAAACAAACTACATCAGTTCTCATGGTTTAACAGAAAATACAGGTCAGATAAAAACGGTATATATTTGCTAGCAGATACATAAATTACTAAGGGCCATATGGCGTGACTCATATGGCTACAATAAATTTATTGCAAACATGGTGCAGAGGACGACAGGGCTTAAAGTAAAATACAATCGTGAAAAGGGATCTGCATGGGTTAGTCTGGGTCTTGGGCTTATCACAAGCACAAGTCAATAGTTTGCTATGGTGCATTTACCGACCTAGACCAAATATTGATTTTCAATATTTTCTACATTAATGCCGGTACCGTGTGCAGTGCATGTCAGAGCAGTCATGTCAAGAAGTATGCAGATGACAGAAAAGTTTAATCCCTGAAATGTAGTAGATTTTGTGCATTGGTGTTCATTTAAAAAAGACAACATCTGTCAACTGACATCAAACATTTTTATTTTTTTTTATATTTAGAAATCACATATTTATTTTTATATTTATTATTCATTTATACTTTCGTTATTCTGATTACGTTTTACTTTCATCTCAGTAACTGTTCAATTTCAGGACATGGGAACTTGTCTAGCACCCTGCCCAAGAGGGATTAAGAGAGGTAGAGGAGCTCCAATTATAGAGTTGATATAGAGCAATGATGTTCTAAGCAGATGTTGCAATAAGCTGAAATAACATATCAGATGAAGTGTCAAATGAGATCAGCTGGCTGAAGAAGTTCTGGGCTAAAAGCTGAAATTGGATTTGATCACATTCAGAGATATTTCTCCCTATCTTAAAATCTCTGTATATGTGGGTTATATGCTTTCTAATTTGGTGCCATCACTCCTGTTCCAAACAATTCAATGTATAAATCATGAGAAAATATATAATTGTGAAGAATTAAACAATTTAAAATGTATTAAGAATTTTTAGCATTCCTGTAGTTGAAGTGATTAATGTGGAAACATCAAATTTATTTTAATACGGACTACAATAAGTGATACGTCTTCAAATGGAATTTGAAACCGGTCTGCTGCTCGTTTCCTGACATGTTTTCGAAAATTGGCCAGCGGGAAAGAGACACTGACAGAAATCTAATTACATCCAATAGAATTTGCTTATCAACACAAAGTGGCTACAGAAAACACATACACTGCCATGGGTGATGACTGGAGATAGCCAGGGAGTGCAAAAAGTTTCAAATAAAATAGATCTATAGGCTCTGTGTCTGGGTACAGTGAGATGGTAAATCTTGTTATTCCAAAGCTACAATTCCAACATTTCGAGTATATATATATATATGGTAAGAGATGTCCCCTGGTTGCTCTTATTAGCGCTGCAGCAAGCGAAGATGAAAGGAGAAAATATTTTTTTAAAAAAAAGGAAAACCTCCATGACAATGGTGCAAGTTAGCATTTCATATTTGAAGAAAGAAAAACAAACATGCACATCAAAGGATGAAAGACAAAAAGCAAGAAGAGTTTTGAGCACTAGTCCCTATTGGATCTAACATCGTATGGCATCACAAAATCAGAAAAACAGGCATATTACGGCCTATACAGAGGACCCCGCATGAACAGCGCTGGTAAGGTAGCTTTAACAGCAAGATGAGGGGGAGAGACAAAAGGCGAAGCAAAGGAAAAGAGTGTGAGAGAGAAAAGGGGTGGGTGGGTGGGTGGGGGGGATACCAGACAGACGCAGGCACAAGACTGAGATGAATGAGGCAGAGCTTTACAGACCATGGTTGAGTATGGATCACCTGATTGATTAATGTCACTTTTGGGGTATCAGAGAATATAGATGAGTGCAGGCTCTAAGGTCATTTGGTAGTCAAATGTAATGTGATTACCATGACACACCAATATATGACTGCAATTAAAGCAGAAGTATTGGTATAGTCAGGAAAGGGACGGGAGTCAATTTCAATCAGGATCGGAGTCTAAACTATGCAGGCCCGTCTAGAATGTGTAACTTTGACAAATTGTGTGACAGTGTTCACAGACACAAGTGTAAAGATGTGACAACAGTTCATTTAAGAGTTGCTAATGAGGAATGACATTCGTGATAGTAAGACTATTTTCTATAGGTGCCAATGTCAAAACCGGTAAAACTTCCAACATCAAAAGATGAGACATGAAAGGCTGGATTACTAAGGAAGCCTGCACTGTAGGTGCACTCACACAAGGCCTCAGGCGACTCTTAAATACAGGAGATAAAACTGACCTTAGATGAGCACTGTGGAGTTGAGGTATAAACAATAACAACAGTTAGCTTAGTCAGCACTCAGCAGACCTTGGACAGTACTGGTCTGAGTGTCATGGAAGAAACAGAAAAACGGAGAAAGATCGTCCAATTCAGGACCACTGGAGCATGGAAGAGGCCATATAGACAGCATACATATGGGCCCAATGGCCATATGGTTGTTTGCATGCCCAAGAGTGCGTATGTTTGTGTGTGTGTTTGTGTTTGTGCGTCAGAGAAAGAGAGAGAGAGAGAGAGAGAGAGAGAGAGAGAGAGAGAAAGAGAGAAAGAGAGAGAGAGAGAGACTGAGGGAGAGATGGAGCTTGGCTTGGTTTGTACATGGCAAACACAGCAATGGTGATTTCCAATATCCAAAGTCTGAATCACAGTTGTGAATGTTACAGACCTCAAAAAACCTGTTCACCAATTTGTTTTTCTTAATTGCGTATTCAGTATGTATGGATTATACAGTATGTTATATTCCATCATAAATGGCATAGTGGGAACACTGGGGAAAGAAAAGAAATCTTTTTTCTTCTTTCCTTTGCTTCGCTTCCCTTTCTCTTTTTCATTGTGTGATTTCAAATGATTGTTGTAGTCAAACTTGTGAAGACATTTAGTCCTCGCACGAAGGCTACAGAGAGAAGTCAAAAACATTTGGGTGGAAGACAAAGCACATACTTTCACGATTTTCCAAAGAAAGACAAAGCTTTTATTTCATTTTATTTTTATTTATCTTTTTTAAAGGGTTTTTTCGTTCTTGGTATCTATTCATTTCACTACTAAGAGTGCAAACAGGCACATGACACTAAAGTCTAAATATATACTTCTTATTTGAAACATACTATTATGCAATAATGAGCAAGCCACATTGGATTCAGTTTACTGATCCTGTGGTTGATGGTTGAATGAATGGATGAGGTTAAAGAATTAAAATAACATTTTCATGTCAGTTATATGGCTACATAAATTATACACTAGCCATGAGGTGTCTCATGTTGAAACTCTGACTCAGATGCTGTTGATGAAGAAAAGGAAAATACACTGGTCTGTTATTTGTGATGTTTGTGACAGGATATGTGGCTTTGACCAAGTCTGCATTGAAGAGAACACTTAGTTATCATTTATGTCCTTAAGTCCTTAAGTGTTATGTCATCCTTACACTAACCTCTTTTAATGAAATATTTCCTATCTGATCATGTGTCAAGACTTCCAATCCGACTGCAGTAAATAAATATTTCAATTTTTTTGTATTAATAATTTTTGTGCCATGTACATTAGGCCAACATTAACTGCAGATTTGCCTGATGCCCCTTTAAAATTGTTCTGGCTTCGGCCTTGGTGCTAACTGTGCATGTTGGAAGCCTTCTCTTGGATTCCATGAGAGAGGGGTCAGTACTCTTAATATGTGCAGTGTGTCACCCAAAAAGATTACAGGGGGGCTTTCACAGTGGGTATTGAAATGGAGCTATCATGGTAAAGGAATCACTTTTTCAGAATACAGAGGAGTTTTTGTTTTGCAGCTGTCTCTGTGGAGGGAGAAACTGACCATTTCCGTGACCTTACCCATAGCTTCTGAAGACAGTTGTCACAGGTTTTGTTGAAGTTTTTCTTTCTAAATCCCATTCTCATACTCTAACTTGGAGTCTGTCTCTCTGTCCTTTTTTTTCTCCCATAAAATACCAACTCTTCATATTTCTTTTGATTAAAAAAGGGTGAAATTACTATTGTTGCCTTTGATGTGAGAGGTTTAGTGTGTTAAACTTTGAAGCTGTTATGATGCTCAGCATCACAGAAAGAACAGGTAGCAAGCTAAGACAGTTTTCAAACACAATACAGTCTCACGGGGTTTTTTTTCTTTACAAAGGTTTAAAGTGTAATGAGTTAGATTTTCTGGTTGCATGGTGGGCTAATGACTTTAAGCTTTCTTTATGGGAAAATATAAAATATATTCTCTCTCATTTTTGTGCCCATGTCATTGTTTTATTGATTTGGAGAGGGAGAGACAGGGAGATATAGTAAGTGTGTGTGTGTGTCCAAGTGCTGTGTCTAATCCCATACTGTGGCTAGCCCCAGTGGCCCCTCTTCTCTTCTAGGCCTAAATGGAACAGGTGAGGAGCCGGAGCCTCTCGGGGCCGGCCTCACACCTCACTGGTGCCCACACTTAAATTGGCTTCTTCTCCTGCTGTTCCACACCAGTAATTACCCTCCCCAGCCCCTGCCAGGAACAGGAGAAATGAATGTAGATAAATAAACAAATAAATAGAACGCCTGAGGGGCAGAGTCACAGTACTTTGCACCCACTTGTTCAAACTGAGTATATAGCTATGAAAATTGTTTGGGATGTTAGGGGTATCACAGGTTTTGTGCGAACATGCATACACATACACACATGCACATGGGGTTCCACAGTCTTGTTTTTTTTTTTTTTTTCAAAACACTGTGGTGTCATATAACAGAAAAAATATGATGTTTTGACAAAATACACGGTTTTAGGAAATGAGCATGAAAGCCTTTGTTTCTTTGCAGCTGTCAGGAGAACAATATGTGAGATACCTGCTGTGCCCCATGTCAGAACAATCCAAGTCAGAATTACACGAATGCTCATGTGTGTCCTTGTGCTTTAGGCTGTCAACACACCCCTCTCTCTTCCAGGCTATCCATTTTCTCCCTTCAGAGTGTGCCATTAACTTAGACGGGCTGTGTTTAAAGGGCTTTGCCTACACTGCTGACACCCTGTCAAAGGCTGCGAGATTACCTTTGTCACCTGTCTGTCTGTGACAGACCTGATGGCGTGCATGACAAAGTTGAGAAAGAAAACGGTAACAAAAAGGCAGAGTGAGAGAGAAAACTCACAGCTCCAGTTCTTACCACTGAGGAAAAAAAAAGTGGGTCTGAAGTAGGTCTGAACCACTCTTTGGTTATTCATGATCAGATTACATCAGCGTACTGTGTAGTATCAGCAAGTATGGTTATATGGATTACATAATATAGACATCTCTTAAAAGGCTGTTTTATCAGTTGTATGTATTAAGGTTTTGTCTTACTCCACTGATACATATTCAGATGTGTCTCTATATAGCCTTTTGATGGCAATGAGAGACCTCTTGTCATTATTTTAATACTGCAGCCATAAACATAGGAGGATGGCAATTACTGAGATTCAAAAACAACTCATGTACACAAACCCTAACTAGACCCACGATACCCCAAGACATGTGAACAAACAGCACAGCTGGATGTAAATTATTTCAGCTCTCTCATCTTAAAATTTTAGTTTAAATCTCTTGCCTGAAACAATAACAACAAGCTGGATAATCGTGTTTTAATCTGCCTTGTGTCCTGATGTCAGCAGATAATGATATTTATATTCATGGGTGTGTTGCATAGACAAAAGCCTCCTAAATCAGGGTTTGTACCTAAGCCTCAAGCCAATAATTCAGTGAGCTTGAGAGAGCTTGAAGGGAGAATCTGGCACTGTTGCGGGCGATGGTGGCATGGAAGGGGGGTGTTATGCCAATTTGAACCACCCGAGCTCCACAATCTGCCTATCCAGATTGCTCTTTGGACCCTCAGTTGGGAAATATATCAGGTGGTGGTAGAAGATTGGGCTCTACTGGGTTAAGATGAAACAACATATATGTTTGTGAAAGAAAATAAAAATATAGAATATGAAATATATAATATATAAATAAATTGAATATAAATTAGACATTTCCAAAATTCTCAAACAATCAAGTTAACATCTAGAAAGTCGGAAGACTGTTGGACAAAACAATTTCTTACACTACAGGAAAAGGGTTCATGAAGATGTATCAGACATGTACAAAAACTTGATCTGGCTTCTTTTCCAAGTGTGTCCGACAATGAATGCCACTGAGGATTCACTGAGGAAAAGGAATCATTTAAAAAAAGGAAGATTTAAAATGTGACGCTATAAACAAAAAACTATGACAAAATGTATTGCAATTTCCACCAGTAAACAATATCTTAAAAATAGTGTGAAAGGTGGGCAAATGGACGATGAGTTTATCAATAGTTCATCATGATACTCACTTGTTGAGCAGTGACAGTACGAACCAAAGATAGTAACTGTGGAAGTGTCAGAAATAGCTTTAACACAATATTTAAACTATCTATTTAAAGTATCAACTGTCACACTGTGATAATCAAACACACAGTATTTTGTGGCATCGTGTGGCTTATTATACTCTGCCAAAAATTCTGTAAATCAAACATTTAACACATTTGTAGCTTGCTCTTTTGCAGAGGCACGTCATTGTTGTTGGCTTGGAATTATGTTCATAAACAAGTAATTTGCAACATCAAATATGTTTTTAAGGAAATGTAATGCTGATCAGATTACAGTTTCTATCAACATAATGAGGAAATGTCGCTAAATTGTTGATACTTAACATGTCCGTAAAATGTTGATTGACAACATATTTAATTTGTTATTATTATTCATTATTAAGCATTTTTACAGTTCTGTTTAGTTGCTCACAGCACTTTGGTTAAGGTGAGGGAAAGATCATGGTCTTGGTTTTGGATAGAAAAAGTCCGGCTCAGGGTTTCAGGGTTCACAGTACACGTAGCCAGATACCAACTGAGGGCAACATTTTAATCTCAGAGGAAAACAAAAATGTAAGCAAAAGACAATGGACAACTTAACAAATATCATTGTCTTCATGAGCTACTTTGTAGTCGTCATTATGTATAGACGGATGAGATCTGTATAGCACAAGATAGAATGCCCTAAAGCTACTGGAACCAGAGGACCTATGTTAATTAGCAACATGTTTGCTGTTAAATACCTCTTTTTGTATTGATGCCAGAAACATCATTAATGGCTTGTTAGCACTTGAAAAGTGTGTATATTTTTAGCCCTGAAAGTTTCATCAACCGATCACTCAGGCTGTGTAAAGCTGGAAGGTACCCAGAGAGTCAAACTAAGCCTCACTTTCCCAAACAGAGCTCATAGTTCCACACCCTACCAACGCATCCCTACTCCCAACATGACCAAGGTACTGATGTGTTTCACCACCAGGGTGTATTATCAAGTGATGTGACTTGCTTAGCAAGCATGGACATATCCGATCTAACACTGCAGTATACCTTAACAATGGAAAAAAGGTGGTGAAACTAAAGTTACCAAGCCACAGTTGTGAAGCAGACACCAGAGGCTATTAGCTGTTTGACATTACATTCTCCTTAACCTCCCCCTTCACTTCAGTCTTGTTAACAATCTACAATCACAATTGTGAACTGATGGACACAGTGAAACAATGTACACCCACAGCCTACATCCAGACCACTGATTGACAGCAAGTAATATTTCAGTGTAAATTGCTAATTTGCCAGTACCAGGTATTTCAATTCTCCACTAACAATGAAGCTATCTCTAACTATTAATTCTGACAGCTGGCCACTCCTTGACATCATCCAATGAGTAGCGCCCTGTACTGTATGCTCTTGTTATATAGTTTGCCTATGACTCTTTTTTTTATTTTGCAGCGGGAGGCAAAGAAGCATTTGCCTCTACACCTGCTACAGCCCAACAGCTTGTGGCATAATCACTTTTCAAATATAGAAAACACATCAGTATGTTATACTTTGTCAGTGGATGTTTCACCACATGGGTTGGTATTGGAGAACCCAGAGTCCCCATCTATTATTGATGAATGAATTTTCTCTTGTTAAACACAAATATATTAGAAAATCAGGATGTATTATGTCATGTTGTCGAATACAGCAATGTTGAATTTGCACCTGATTCGGAAGTAGTGTTAGTCTCAAGTCTTTTTCACTGAAAAGTTCAGAGCTCCAGAATGCCACTGTGTTAAGAGAAACTGGGACTGAAATTAGAGTTATTATTACTGAGTGGGAGCATCTGTGTTTTGATTGTTGTTGTTTTTTTGTTTTTTTTTTGCAAAAGCATTCTTCATTTCACCTTTTTTTTTTTAACTCTTTGTGGTATAACTTTGTTGTACATCAGGAGGAAGAGTGAGAAAAAGTGGGCAGTTAGTATGTGTTAATCTGATCTTGAGTGGTAATAATTAGCTGTCCAGCTAACATGTGGCAGGTATGACGAGCCTTCTCCTCCAGATGGAAGCACACACATTGTGAGTAGTGAATCAATATGTGCAGCCCAAAGGTAGTTTGAATGTGTGTGGCATATAATTGAGTTTCAGTGGGGTTGAATTAAAATAATTTTGGCACAACCAAATGTAAACTACTCGTCAGCTCTGCAGTGCTTGTAGTGGATGAATAAAGAATTCTATCAAATTTGATTACTCAAGGACATGTGGTCTTACAATAATGGATAATTTTTGGAAAAAAGCAGAGAACAAAAAGAACAATAAGGAAAGAATCAAAAAAGGCCAGGGGAGAAAAAGAAACAAAAGGGATTGAATTTCTTTTGATTTGATTGTGATTTCTGAGTGTTTTGCTTTAAATGCAGCAAAGAACCTGATGTAAAAAAAAAACAAAAAAAAAAAAACAAATCGGTAAAGGCAGTTTGTGTTATAAAGCCCCTGTCAGTTCAGCTGAGGCTAATATGTCTCATTTAGCAGCATTCGCTTACCTCAGACACTTATCATTTTGTAAACAATCTCAGGAGCATGTGGTGACTAGCCTGTTGCCTGGGTTACAGTCAGGCCCGGCAGGCTCATTAGTGATGCCAAGGTTGTCCACAGGTTGGCCAGCAGTTTTCAGAGTATCCTCTTCCCTCAGGGACGGCCAGAAGGCACACTGGAGTGCATCCAGGGCCAGACCAAATCGTCTCTTCACCTTAACAAGGAGGTGCCCTTCTCTTCTTTAGGCGGCCATCATCCACCAGCAAGGAACCTGCCCTCAAAAACTATCCTCCTCTGACCTTCTACACTTTAGAGAATGTCACTCATTCATTCACTTTTCTTACATCCCTAATTATTGCTTCTCTGCCAGCAAGTGAGCCCTTTTGGTCACTTCCTCTGTCCCTTTGTTTCAGTTGGCACCCATTAATTCTTGGAGCACCTCATCCTGCTAATCACTCACATAGTAAAGCACTCCACTCACAAAGTCACTCAGGGGGGTCTTGGACATCACAATGGATTCTCACCCCATGAAGAGCAAAATGGCCACACTCATTTTGAGAGAGGGACTAAATGAGTTAAGTCACACCGCCCCATTTCTGCCCAAGAACACATTCTGCCACCCTTGCTCATCCACTCCTACTCATGGTTACATCCACCCTTCCTCTGGCAGTAAATGATTCTGCTTGAATCCCCTAAGATGTATGGCTTGTGGTGGGAGGGCAAACCATTTAGGTCGTATTTCATAGATTTCAGCTGCCAGGGGGAAAAAAATGGATTGGTGGACTTGGTCTATTATTTCAGTGCGGATGGAGCGAATTTCTGTGTTTCAAGGTAGATTTGAAGCATTATCTCTTTGTACTGTTTCATTAAAAGGTGAAATGATAACATAATATTAATTGCACTGCCTAAAAGATCGTGATAGATATTTCACAGGTCCAAAGTGACATGGATAAGGCCTTTTAATTTAATAATCTATATTGTCTTTCGTGGAAAACATCTTATTAATTACTTACGAAACTATTTCTAACTTCAATAATATTTGCACTTTCAGCCCCAATCGATGTAATGCATTCTAATATGAAGTCAAAATCTGGTAGTATTTGTCTTGGCCCTGAAACCTCAACTTTGTTAGGTTATTGTCTGTGTCAGCCGACTCCCAGACTTGTCCAGAACTGCCTGTACAATTGCACTCTCCCCCTCTCTTTTCTCATTGCAGCACAGAGGCAGACAAGGTCCTCCATCACCCTGACTTAGGTAGGACGGCTGGATCTATGGGCTGTAACAGGGCTGGTGGTGGGGAGGGGTATGGTTGAGAGCCTGGCCAGACACATCTCCCTTTAGATCCTTTAGATCAATCACATTTCCCCTTTCTGTCCTTGAACCTCCCTCCCCTTCTGTTGCTTTCTTTCTCCTTTGTCCTATTTAAAGAGAAGGGATATGTGATGGGAAAGTTTAACAGTATAAGAAAGCACCTGCAACGGTCTGAGCTTTGGCTGCCTGGAAATTCTTATTTTTTGGTCGGTACCCTGGATGGGATTGGAAAATGACAAAATCTCTCTGACTCTTTCTTTGTCTGTCTTTTCGTGTGCTTATCTGTGTTTTGTGCATATTGTCTAGGTGTGCTCACTGCTCACCTTCACTGGCTAGAGGTAATGTTTTCCCTTGGTTAGTTTTAAAGAAACCCCCCCCCCCCAAATCTGTTGCTGCATCAATTTCATCGGACTTGGTGGCAATCAAGAAGGTAGGTGTATTTATGTCATGTGCACATGTGCGCATATGCATGAAAGCAAGCCTGTCTGCTGTCAAGGGGTTGCAAGAGCAGCTCCGAGTGATCATTGTTGTGTTGACACACTTCACTCTGGCACTGCCAGTTCAAAACCAAGGAGCCATAATGCATGGCTGTCTGCCTCAAAGCACCCATCCATCCACAGGCACCAGACACTACCTGAACCCTCAGATCTTTTACAGAGACCCGATGCGTGAGTGGCAGGGTTTACAATGCTCATGATAGTGTAGCAGCAGTGGAATATAACACGGCACACACAAACAATGTCGCAGCCTGACATTTTTGACTCTCTTTAGCATCTTAACATGATGTGCATTATACAGAGTGTATGTTCAGTCTCACATATAACAACTGATATTTCTGTTTGAGGAGAATGTTTTGATCCATCATTTAAATAACTGAATAGGGGATTTGTTGATGTTCTTTTGGCAGGTAATGTTTGAAGGAGTTGGATCCTTGTAAACAATGTAAACAATGTCTCAATATTTCTACAAGTACTGAATATACAGACTGTTTTTGAGAAGAGTAACTATCAGGAGTAACTGCCTGCAATGTTGCCTTGATTAGTGAAGTCACAAAACCGAAAGCATGTTTGTCTACTTCCACCTTGATACAACAATAGACCAAATGTCAGATAGTTGCTCTAAATAATGCCACTACACCTGAAGCTTATTTCAAATTTAAACTACAACATTGGTACGCAATGAGCAATGTGATCGCTTATCAAGAAGTGATGATCAATCACCCCTGCATACGTAGGTCACCACAAGTGCTATTGCAAAAGCTGCTACCACTGAGCTGATACACCTTCCCCTCCAAACATATTCTAATCATCCTGTGTGTTTTGTAAATATATACAGATAGACCTGGACAATAGTCTTTCACCTGGCTCCTTTGACTCTAATCACACAGCTGGGGTTTGCATTTGCCTTTCCAATTATAATGTTTTTACTGGGCAGAACAGCTGCTTTGAAAGGAGCTATTACACCAATGGCGACTGTATTTGCCACAACATGAGACTAAAACATGAAAGTTTCTGTCTGGAACAGTCTGCAACATTATGATTCCTTTCAGATTTCCTTGGAGGACATTTCCACTATGTAAGCTTTTATACAATTTGTGCATTTGCCAAACTGCAGATTAAAGGAACATAATGAATCAAATACTCCCCAAAACCACCATCAAATCTCTTATCAGGTATCAGCTGTCAAAGTGACATAACCCATAGATAGATAGATAGATAGCTAGATAGATAGCTAGATAGATAGCTAGATAGCTAGCTAGCTAGCTAGCTAGCTAGATAGATAGATAGATAGATAGATAGATAGATAGATAGATAGATAGATAGATAGATAGATAGATAGATAGAACTGTTGAAAAATACACATTGACTTACCTATGGAAGGTACAGTTGAAAGTCATCAGGACGCACAGCAGAACATGAGGAGAGAGAGGGAGAAATGATTACTATGCATACTATGTATTACCTTAAAAAACTATTATCTCTGGTAACGGACCACTTGATGCACCAAACAACAAATTCTGTCACACTGACATATGGTTTGAGGATTCAAGCTGCTCCCTGTTGGTAATGTTAATGCAGACACTCCTTTTTATTTCAGTATTAAACAGGGAGTCTTAATATTCACTGGGGACAAATCCCATACCACCATAAAGACAATATAGGAATCTACATGCATGCATGTGCAATGTGTGCGCACTGATGTACGTGTACTTCCACCATCAGATGTCCCAGGGGAATTAGACCAACAAGCTTGGGAGAATTGACATTTGAAATTAGAAAGAGGCAATGAAAAATGCGCCGGATTTGAGCACGAGAAAGCACAAGTGTATGCTAAAGCACCGAGTTCTATGTCTTGCTTGCTTTGAGTCCCATTGATTGGGCATTGTAATCCAGGTCAGAGCCCTGAACTGGCAGCCGCAGAAGCTACCCAAGCAGTGAGCTGGCCAGGTTGAAATTGATCCTCGCGGTCTCCAGAATCAAATAGAGTCCAAATCCTCTGTGCCATCCAGCATGCTGATACAATCTCCTGTTTGACCCCAGTGCAAAGTGAGACAGTGAAAGAAAGAAAGAAAGAAAGAAAGAAAGAAAGAAAGAAAGAAAGAAAGAAAGAAAGAAAGAAGAGCTCTTACATCAGTTGCCTTAGCAACAAAGACCAAGCTTTTATTTTGTAAAACTAATTCTGTTGAAATGATGTCTGAAATGTCTGAAATGACGAGCCGGTTTGTACTGCAGTTTTTGCAGTGTTGAGGAAAATTAACCCAAAAATGCTTAATGATTTAAAACCATTAATCCTCTATTTCCCAACCCAAGACAAGAAAAGCTTTAAAGCTTGCAACAACCTGACCAAAAGGCTACCAAAGACATGAAGTGAGAATTCACAGACAGTGTAGGGATAAGAAAATAACAAACAAACATGAGAGCGGTTTTGTTTCAAGCCAGGCAGCTTCTTTCAATCTCCCACTTTGCTGTGCCCTTTTAAACACAAGTGACTATTCAGCAAATCAGCACTGTGTGGAAAAAGAGCACATCTCACCGTCAACATTCAATCAATCACTTTTGCACAGCAATTTATGCTTTGGTTTGGTTGTGGAGGAAAAACATCCAATAACTGAGTGAAAAGGAGAATTTTTGAGTTTAAGGACTTTGACATAATAATTTTACGAAATATCTATTTGAATGAAATGTCTATTGTTCAAGTTTATGTCAACCTTGCATGGCATATCAGATTTGTTTAAAGTTGTTGAAAGATGTCAGATACTTTTCATTCAATGAGCTTTGATTGATTCTGACATTAGCAAAAGGGAACAAAAACTTGAACACCTTTTAAATAAAAATTTAAAATGATTCACCCTTTCTGAGGTAGTATAGTACAAGGAAAAAACATATGGTGTCTATCAAGGTTGTATTACACTCATCCTCTGGTGTCTTTTAAGGTTCTAGTACACCCTGTATTTTCTCAGAATTGTGCAAAACTGTAGAGTTGGGAGTTCATTCTCAGTGTGTTTGGTAGTATATCCACCCTTTCATATAATGATGAAAATGATTTGCTTTAATGTTCATATCAAAAGTATTTCTTAATGTAATTGAGCTTTTAAAACCCCCCAAATCAGGAGTCAGCCATTGATGTCTTAATGGACCATAGAGGCCTTTAGTTTCTGGCCTTACTGAAGTTTAATGTCTACATCTTTAAAGTTTTCTCTCAGACAGAATTCATTTCTCAACCCAAACCTCGACCCAAACCTGAACCTCAAAGAATCAATGGTTATGTTTACTTTCCCTCTCTTTAAAACTTCATCCCAACCACTGAGCGTCACAGACTATGTTCAAAACAAAGTATGATAGTCCATTACTTGGACAGATTGGTAATAATATAACGTCACCTAAACCAGCAGCAAAAAAACCTAAAAAACTGCAACATCAACTGTCAGCTTCCTGCAATGGCATCATAACAGCCTCATCCTGGGAAATTCAGAATTAACTGAGAAACCCATCAAAAATCTTGAATTGCCTTCACATTTAGATGATATAAATGCTATTCCAATTAGTGACTTATGAATGTTCTGTGTATTATGTAATTACAAGATTTTCAAAAGGCTAAAATTCTCCAGTCCTAAATAATATGGACTCCAGAGAAATTGCCTACCAATTATCGGCCAGTAAATTGCCAGGCATGATGCTCGTGTTCCCACCTCGAATGAAGCCACAGACAACACATCTTTAATGAGAGCGCTGATGTGCTTGGTGTGGGAGAGCACACTGGAAGCCTCCTCCTGGGGCTTTGGCGTTCCTTTTTCTTTGCTGCAACCTTGCTTTTAAGTGAAAAGTTTCAAATCAAACTGCTTTCTTTTAACTGTGCCTGGTTCTCTGCAGGATCTAACAGCCTTCACTTGCTTCTTGATCTCTATCCATGTCATTTTATTGCGTGGCTGTAAAGACTACCTCTGTAGCAAAGTAGTGCACTATCTGTTTTGTCTTGTGTTTTTTTAAACTTTTGTTTCCCCACTGGCTGTGAGTGGAAATTCATCAACATAGACACGCGGGGTGGAAACCACAATTGATGAATTGAGCATGAGTTTTAGATCTGAACTTTTATGAGAAAATCACAAATTTGATAGGAAAACATTCTGGATGGCAGAAATAATAACTCAATTCCTCGTCCACACCTACAGCCAAGAGTCCAATTCACCTGATTTTCAATGTTGAAGTACCTGTTTAAACTGAGAAATAGAAAAATAAAAAAGAAAGCAATAGCTTCCTGACAGCTCTTGAACAAATATGCACATCCAACAAATAAAGCCACAAATGAGCATCATCGCAGGCTGTACAGGTATCGGCCTTAACTCTAATTGTGGTGATCTAATCTTCTTTCCAAACAATTGGTATAAAAGAAGCGGCAGACATGATTGCTGACTATTCAAAGTTTCATGTTGGAAAAACAGCTTCCCCATTATGAGACTTTATATGCTTGCTCTACAATAGAAGCACTTTCACTACACAAACCGACTGATCACATACTGATATCTACAATGGCATGGTTAAGAAAAAAGAAAAAAAAAAGCCTTGTACCTGTTGTAGCTGACAAGAAAGTTATTTCATTTAGGTGGTCTTGGCTTGGCCTGATGTAGTGGCATTTTCTCAGACCCTCCACCATCTCCTCCTCCATACTCATTAGAACAAAACATTATAACTGACAGGGAAATTGTTTAAAAATACAGTGGCAGGCTAAACACCAAGTAGCACACACCAATGTCTTATAATCTCTCTGAAGGCCTTTGTTCTGGACCAAGAGAAGGTCACATCTAATGAGGCCATGTTCACCATGGCGACAACAGAGTAATCCCATCAGTGTGCATCAGCCTGTCTTATTGTGTTTATCTGCAGGGTTTTCAGCTGTGGAACACTCCACATTGATTGCTGTCTGTGAGCAAATCCTGGTGTCACAGCAAGTAAAAGTGAAGCAGTGCAATTTCACCTTCATGGTTCAGAAGAAAAAATATGAAAAAAAAAAAATGAAGAAACATCAAACTATTCAGAAATGTCACTAAAATATCACAGTCTAAAATTTCATTTATGTTTCCCCTCAGGGAAAACAATACCTTAAGGATGATGGTTTTCCTGTATGCAATTACAATAACCAAATATAAATGGAAGTGACTGTGTTTTTTATTATTTCCTTGAGTGATCAGGAGCTACTTTATTATTTATCAATTTTTTGGTTCTATCAAGCAAAGTGCTGATAATATGTAGCCAGCTACAGCAAAAGTATAGGTTCAATTGGGCTTGTTGTTATGCAAGCATAGCTATGATTTGATGAAATAAAGAAGATATCCAGTGGCTTAAGTGCATTTCAGGAGATGTTGATGACATCTATCATTCTCTGACTCCAGCAATCACATCCTGGCATATTTGATGACTGAGCCAATGACAGAGCACAAAATCTCCCTTTCTTAAATGTCATTTAAATATTAAAAGGCAAAGAAAGAGGAAGTTCTCATAGGTCTTTCTTGCCATGTCTTGCCCGTGTTAATTCGCATCCAAATGAGGCCTCAAACTCTGAATTAAACCCCAGTATTTAATAAACAAACTCATCAGCATGCACCCAAAGTGTGTATATGTACCATCCTATTAATTAAATATTTAGTCCGCTCATCTATACGCCCGAGCGCTCTCGTCTTAATTGCAATGAACACAAGCGTGAAGTCAAGGAGAGGAAAAGAAGTCGTTTTGATTTTCAAAAAATAAACACATAAAAGTGAGGTTTATGAAATTGGTTGCCAAGGCAGGATTAAAGCCACCTAAAGACCCCTCTGTTTCTTTCTCTGTCAGACTGTGAGGAAAACTTTAACAGTAATAAAAGCTTGGCTGTGGTATAAATGATACAGTCTGTCTTTTAAATGAGCATTTACATTTAAACTAAGTAATAAGCTATATATATATATATATATATCTATATCTATAGATATAGATATATATATATAGCTTCACTGGAAGATTGGAAGCTCATGATTAAGTGCATTTCTCAAATATATCACATTGGGCTCATGAGAATATTTTGAGTGAGACAGAAAGAGAAAGATGGAGAACGTGGTAGAAAGTAGTAAAGCTATGGTATAAGTTTTGGATTGTATGTATGTTAACTTTTTTGACAGTTCTGACTGAATGATAAAGGTTCCACGGATTAATCGAAATGTCATTTTACCAGTCAGCATGTGGCGGTATGATGGCCTGTCTGACACTTTAAGTCTCTTTTTGTACAGCTTTCACAGGGTTTTAAAAAGACATTCAGTTTGGAGTTTGCACAATGCACTTGTTCATGTTGATGCATGGTTCATTCGACTAAAACCTCTTTTTGTTGATTGTAGCCTCATGATTCTGAAATTCTGCTGCAACTACCTTAGTAAAACACCATTTGTAGACTTATGCATCAGAATCACCAGTCTGATTGAGAGACCACAGTTCAAATGTTCAATTAGAAGGAAATAAGCACGTTCATTGTTTGAATGACAAAAGTTATTTCCCTCTTCATACACCAGAACATTATTCATGACAAAACTTCCCATGACCATATTTCAGCATTCGCAATTTGAACTGCACCTGATTGGTGGCATTATTACTTTGAACAATATTTGTTCTTTTCTAGCACAGCTAAATGAAAAGCACTCTCAGTAGAAAAGGAAAGTTATTTTCTGTAACTCACAACGCCGAACAGTTTACATTGGTGCCAATACAGGGATTTTTCGAAAATCAAGCAACGATGAATGGGACTTGTCATTGTCCTTTGTTACCACTTTGATACCCTATGTATAGTCAAGTTGCCAGAAAATATGAACACCTGCTGTATATGAGACAAATCTACTTCTGCGAAAGTAATATTAAAAAAAAGAATGTGACATTTAGTTGTTGACTTACTGTGACTTTATGACTTTGAGGATATAGTTTCGGGGTTGATTCAACTCTGAATCCTGATGGGCAGATAAATGCTATGTAGGCTGAAATTTTAAAACATATTGCACTACTACACCATATGACAGCTGATACAAAGCACATGGTGTATCATCAGTGTTTCCACTGAAATTTTACATGTTTTATTTTTAACCATTCTGTCTTGAATTGGGCCACAGCCTACCTACTGTTAGGGCCTGCGTTGACATAAATTATGATGCTGAATTATCCACAGTAGGCCAGCAAAGGTGCCAAACTAAATTTAGATATCGTGGGCCCATAGACCAGGAGAAGAAATGGTAAATGCATGCATTTTGTATTGCCAAAAAACTGTGCGATGAGTCTACCACTACAAGTAGCTTGGTACTTTAAAGACTTTATGAAAGTAAGCTGTCTCCCCATCACATCCAGCATGATAACAAAAGCTGTGTTGTTGAGTTGCACTTGGCTCGCAGGGATGAGTTAAAAATACAAAGCAGCTCTGATGCCAAAAGAAGGCGAGTGGATAAAAGTGTCTCCATCACAGAGAAATTTGAAGTCAGGTGGGGCAGCCTATTCATCTTGGCTTTCACTGATGAATCCCCAGATTTGTGGCAGCAACAGGCACAACCATTATTCTTCCTTCATTCTCCAGTTAACATGATGTATTACTGAGGCAAGGGCTAGTAACTGAGCCCTGTGTGTTTTATTAAGAATGAAACATGGAGTTTTACTTTGTCTGTGAATTATAGTAAAGATGGCATTTGTGGAATCAAAGCGTTGAATCGTTGTGTCGGTAATGTAGTAAAGTTACAGCTTATGTATAGAAGTTTCACTTGCACAAAGAGCTCTGTATATACTCAGCTGCACAGCTATACTTGGTTAATACAAGGTTCAAATATGCAAGCTCTAACCTAATCTAATCTAATCAATTCACCTTGAATATCTGCAAAACTACAAACTCAGAGTGGTTCATTACATACTACACACTACCTGAAAAGTCGCATATTTTGACTATCAACATTATTGGTTATATGTTAAAATATATTTTAAAATGTTGCTGGTCAAATTAATTGTATGAATGGATGTGGTGCTATGCACATTGAGCCAGAAATTGTTCTTGCAGGCTGCAACAAAGCAAATATTAAAAAATAAGATCAATTATCTGCCATCAAGATGCCTAAAGTTTAGAATTACAAACCTAAGGACACCTCCTGTTCAAATGTGTACATGTTAGATTTTAAAATCAGTTCATCACTTTTTATAGATATGCATCAACATCTTGACCTCCCTTTAATGTTTTACTTTGATATTTCTTAGGGTCTGACCTGAAGTGTATTTCTGTAGAAAGGTCTGCAGTAAATAAGCAAAGGTAATTTCCTGAAGCCTGTTCCTAGATACCTCCTACAGATCCTGTTTGGACATCGCCTCTGCGTGGAACTCTCTCATTAGCCACTTATGATCAGTGTGTTATTTCTACATCAGTTTGTTGGACCAACACTCCCACAGAGGTTGTGCCATTGAGTGTGTTATGCATTATAAACCTCTAAAGTAGTGCAGTTCCCCAATGACAGGGCATGTTGGCATGAAATATTCTGCATACATACAGTATTCATCTGTTGTCTGTTGTCAACCACTGTAAAAATGTATTTGTTAATGAAATGTCATTCATGGCCTTTGCAGCAAATGCTATTATTTGGTAGGGATGATAGGGAGAGAAAATTTGCATAGCTGATATTTTAGCTGGAAGCAAACCAACAGTGAAAGTAATTTCAATCATGGATTGAAAATGAGAAAAAAAAAAATCATCCTGTTATATGTCAGAATTATCTGTCAACATTACAGACATGATAAGACAGTTTACCCAGAAATATGAAAGAATGACTTTTAGACCAAGAACAAACAAGACTTGTAATACTCTGTTGACTGAGCATAAATGTTTCTGATTCGTGAGAGAAAACAGTGTCATACACTCCCTGTGTGTCTGTCGCATACAGACACCGTGCAGGTAAGATGATGGAGGAGCTGAAGGGAGAAGAGATCCTGAAGATAAACAAACAAGTACATAAACAGCTTGATCTCACAGAAGTGGAAAAAAAACATTCAAGCTAAGAGTGCTAAATCCAGACTGACATTCAAAGCACAGTATTTGAAAAAAAAATGTTATAAAACCTGATTTGTTATTGACTTAGCAGAAGACTTGTTTGAGAACTGTAGCAGCTATTACTCAGCTTGACCACTCATATGATGAAATAGAAGAAGAAGAGGAAAAAAAAATACAATTATTTTTTTTCCTTGGGTGTTGAGGATTTTTGCCCTTGGGGATGTATCCAAGAGAAAAATAAAAACAAACGTCACACCCTGTTTGGGACTCTACCGGGGATAGTTTTATGATACAGTCTTAAAATACTTGCGTTTAAAGACAACATGTGTTTGTACTGTCATAAGATTACAGTAAAATAACCCACACTGAAAACATAACAATAAAAGCCTTTTATATAATGTATTGTCAATATTGTGAATTTTATATATATTAGATTGTCTGATTCTTTATATATATATATATATATATATATATATATATACACACACTATATATAGTGGCTGTTATCATTCAACACAATCAACAACACAATTACACCTATGGGTATTACTATTACCACTATAACCATCAACAATCATCAGTATATACAGCTGTTCCTGGTCTCTCTTGTCCGTCCCCCCCCCCCCATATCTGTATGTACACTGCGCTGAAAGAGCCTTTCATAGGCCAGTCACACTGTTGTGAAATACATATGATTTGTGTGTGTTATTACCCCCTATACCCTAAAGAAACATACCATCATATCACAGCGCAAAGACAACTGCTACACATTTATGCAAATGACCGTAAAGATTTATTGTATCGAAGCACCGCACTTGACATGATGTACACAATGTTTACCTCAGGGCCACACAAAGATGTACCACTGTCTCACCTTAAATAACATCATTTTTTCAGAAGTTTCCTCACACTCACCGTTTTTTTTTCTTTGTCCATGTTAAAAAGAAAACAGTTACTGGTCAGTCACATTGACGGCCTGATACAGCCTGGTGATACAAAGTTGACAATGCTCATTATGATAATTTGCTCTCTAAAGACAAGGAAGTCTTGGCGTCACTGCAGGCCAGCTGGATTAATAACTCCAATTAAAGCCTGCTCTTCATGTGGCAAGGAGCAAAAAAACAGTTACCATAGACAAAGGCACTACGGGCTTTACTTCTCTCCTTGTTGACTATAACAAGTTCATGCTTAACACATTCAAACTATATGAGCACTGAAACCAAAAATGAATTTGGAACATTTTGGCACAAGCATAGCACTAATGAAAATTGAGATGCATTAAGAAATGTTTTTGAATGCTGTAATTTTTTTTTTCTTTTAGTTCAAACTGCAAAACCGCAATAGGATAAAACATTGTTCAGCCAATTTCAACATATATGCTACCACTTACTACCACTACAGTGAGGACTGCCAGAGAGCTGAACTATATCAAATGGCTGCATTTGTGAACCAAAGGCAGCCTGAAGCTAACCTTGGCTGAAGCCTGAATTAATACTGCACTTCACTGCATTAAATAAAAAATGAAAAAGGATACAGCGGTATGCCCATGTTTGTTCTGTTCCTGCTGTGTGTCTAAGTAGGTATGTCTAATGCACAAAACAAAATAGAAAAATGCATTAATGCTGAAGTTATGTTTAGTTCAAGGTTTTTAAGTGCATCCCCATCACAGAACACCACATTCAGCAATAGTTAGAGACAAACTAGTTTGAGAGCACATACCTCTCTGACTTCATTTAGATCCAAACAACTGTCTTTTGTTTCTGCTGGATAATGTCAGCTAAGGCACTGAGAATTCATGTAGACTACTTCATTCTGCAAGGTTATGAGTCCCTGTGTATTAATTGTAACTAATATATGGAGCCATTCCATCAAACATAAGTAGGAAACATTATTCTCCCACATCTACAAGATTAAGTTAAACAGATCAACATGTCTACACATCTAAAAATGGCAACAAGGGAAAGAATCCCTCGAGCAGCCTAAAGAGCAATTTAAACAAGGTTTTTTTAAAGCTTTTCTTCTGACAGAGGCTTTTTTTCAGTTGGCTAAAAGCCATGTCAAGAAAAGGCAGTAGTGGCAAGCTCAACCTTTAGCCTTGACCTGTCAGCCTCTGACTCACCTTCCTTACAATTTGATCCAGTTCCTTTATTTCTTCTAACAAGGTGAGAAAGCTCGCAAAAGTACTTGTTAGATACTTGTAAGAATCCCTTTTACCCTTTTATGAGCTCATCTGATTTTCAGGTGAACAAAAAGAAATCCCCCACAGGGACTAGCAATTACATCAAAGAGTTTGTCAACCGAAATCAGGTATTAATGAGGAGAAGCAAAATTTGTAAGCTCTAAGTCAGGCGTCCTGTCACAACTCCCTAAAGCATGCATGCATTGGAATGTAACCTCTGGTTCGTGGGGACCTGAACTGCTCTTTACAATTTTCCACTAAGAGGTGTGATACATATTTTTAATTACAGATCACTTCCAGAGGAAATTATGCACTGCAGAAAATGCCTCCTTGAATGCTCGTACATAAATAAAGTCACAGCTCTCTAATTAAAGAAAGAAGTGGCTCTCATGCAATAGGCATGGTGTCTTTCTGTTCCCTGAGCCTTTAAGGGAAAAAAAGTGCCTTGAAGTTAAAAGTCTTTTATAAAAATGTGTTTGAAAACTGTGAAACACAGACATGTATTAATAAATGCCCACATAAAGTGCAACAAAAAGTCAGCATCACCCTCAGGTCATTTGCACAGCACTTGGCTTTTAAGCCTGAGTTTAATTATTAGATTGAGCAAAAAGGTGGTGCACAGCAGGAATTGGAATAAAGGAGGAGACCCAGTATTTATCGCAGTCTCCTCTCAGACAACCTTACCTACAATTCCTCTTTTGCATCACAGGTCAATGTAAAAAAGAGTTATGCATGTAACATCAAGGCTGCAAAGCACAACAGGTATTACAGAAGTTCTGTAACTCTGCTTATGTGTCACGACACTAAAAGACAGACATAGTTTACATTTTTAGCAAAGATGTGAATAGACAGGACATGAATACTGAACCCTGATATGTAAAGTTCAGGTGTACTCATCTCATTTATCAATGTAGATTTGACACAAAATAAAAAAATATTTATGGGATTCATCAATATTGCCTGGAAATGCTTGTAAGCTCAGGATTACTTGTACAGGGTTGCATATGTGCTTATCAGGTTTGTGCATAACGTTACAACATCAAATTCAGAACATAAAATATTCTATTACTACTACTTTTTGCATTTACATTTTCAGATTACTTCCAACACAGTTTTGACAATCTACATGTTCTGAAGAGAGAGAAAGGCGAATGTTAGCGGGCAGCGAGATTGCATTGAGACAAAATCAGGCGCCTAATCAAGCCGGAGTGATGCAGCCTGATGCGTACACACGTCTACAAATATTCACAACTTATCCCGAGTCTTTTACA